>NW_027468598.1:29682858-29752858 GCF_046254945.1 Alosa pseudoharengus
CCACAGCAGCGCTAACTGCCACAGTTGAATCTAGTCTATGCAATTGAAGTCCCATCCCAATGCTAATGTTAGTTGAATAGGCTACATAGACAGTAAAAGGTTGAGTAGTCCTAAGAAGCTAACGAGAAAAAAGCGAAATGCAATGCGGGCCAAATCTCATTACAAACATAAATCAACCAAAGGCCGGCAAGAAACTGTTCTGCAAGCCAGATTTGCCAGGAGTTTGTGACCACTGATTTAAGGTGTTCACTTTTTTTGTGCTTTTCACTACTACCATGGGTGTCTGAAAAGAATAACTCATGTTCATGCAAATCGGCAAATCACAGGACCATTCACCTGTGTCTAAAATTACATTCCTGTTACTGTTGCTAGGTCAAATAAGCACCCAGATAGCAAGAGGCTGGCGGAACACTGTCGGTCCATTGGGGGCATAGCTGGCGGTCCGCTGGCATTTTGCTCATCAGTTCTCTGACAGTCCGCTGGCGGGTTGCAGACAAATTGCCCAATATTTCGCAATATTTTTGGTCTAAAATCTTTTTCATTTGTTCAGTTATACTCCATATATCATGTTATTAACTTTTCTTAATATTTATGACAAGTTAAATTTAAAGAGATGGTGGTCCAACGGCGGACCACAAGTGGCATGATACCGGCGTTCCGCTATCTGCCAATCTTGATTTTGCTATCTGGGCAATGGCCAGGGGTTCCCACAGAAAAGTGTTGAAAACCTGTAGACTTAGTGAGCATTAAAACCCGTAATTCTGATTCTTGAAAATCATTACAAATGTAACAACTATGGATATGGTGGAAGAATCACCGCATAATAGCAATAGACAATAGCTAGCATGCTAAGTGCTAAGTGAACAAACGAAATACCTTGTATTACAGTGGTGGACATTTTAAAACATTACATGATGCTTCTCAAGATCTTCAGGAATTTATTTGTCACATACACAATATAAAAACGTCTTTCGGACTCTGTATACGGAATACGCAATAATGTAGACGTAGCCTGAGTTGCTTATGACTCTCCTATCTGTTTGGTAAATTAAGGCTAATTGTTGCTTCTCTCCAGGGTTGTAGCCCATCCTGCCATAACCTGGGAATAACCCATGTTAACTGGCTTGGTTTGAATTGACAACAGAAGGGTCAAATAACCCTGGTACAACCCTGGTCATTCATTTGGAAGTGCTATTAGTCCTCTTTCCTAAAAGGGGCATTGTTTTGAGGGCATGGTGGGCATGGTAAAAGAGCAGACCACAGAAATCACACAATATGACTACAAACACTTTAGACAACACATCCTGTCAGCAACTTTTCAGACCAGAGTAAGTCAATCGAGCCTCTCAAAAAGAAGTTGAGCATATGTGGCAGTGAAAGTATGATCTGAAAAAGTTGATATCATTCAAGTCCTCAATGTGTTCACAGAATAGCTTACTAACCTATGCTATATCTAGAAAGCTTACTTTTCTCCTAGAAGGGGAATATGTCTACCTTTCATCTCTCATGAAACCCTTAAGCTAACATAAGCTGGCTGGACCACAGAGAACTATTTCATTAAATGCATTTTCCCCCCTCAGACCTCTTTTGATCCCCACCATTATGAGATGTCTATGATGCCGAAGCAAAATTGAATATAATACCTCCCTCGGCTTCAAACCCGGAGACAACAGGCAGACACACAAACAGACAGGCGGACAGGGGGAGAGACAAACAACAACAGCTGGAATTGGGTCAAAAGAAACCAAATGTGGGAGACTGGCTTCTGGTAATGACACAGGTAGGAAGTGTCTGTGTGTGTGTGTATGTGAGTTTTGTTGGTGTGTATTAGCTTCTATGTGTCTGGCCAACTTGACATGGTGGAACATGTCACTCTAGTGACAACTCAAGGTTACATAATAATTAATGTAATTTATTATTTTAAACAGCACTTTTATACTCTTCCGAGCACTGAACATCACTTTACAGAGGGAGTTTTACATTCACCCATCCACTCATGCATTCATACCCCAGTGTCAGAGGCTGCCATGCAAAGTGCCAGCCAGCACATTGGGTGCCGTTTGGAGTTCAGTGTCTTGCTCAAGGACACTTCAACAGGGTCCGGAGGAGACAGGTTTGGACCAGCAGCCTTCCGATTACAGAACGACTCCTCTACCTCCTGAGCCTCCACTGGCCCAGCACTGACCCTGGGAACACTTTAGACAGGTGTGCTCATAAAATCACAGCTAAATTACAGAATGACCACCGTGGTCAGCAGACACAAGCAACGTGTTTGGTCTGCTCTCAAGAATTGTAACATGCTTCACTCCTCTGGCCAATCAGCCTTCACTCTGACTGGCTATGTCACAAATCCCATGCATTTTGTTAATAGAACCCTCTAGAACCAAACTAAAGCCCCTTGAAAGATTCTAGTCCTCACATACTGTATATAATAGATGTTCTTTATCATATATGATCCTGCACTGGTCAAGCAGCTATGTTTCAAGCAGGCATGAAACTAGTATGGTGATCATGTCTACTACAAATCAAAATATGACCTTCACATAAAAAATGTAAAGTAACTTCATGTCTGTGTGTCTTAGTGCAGTTCCAAAGGCCTATAACAAATCAGTATTCCCAAATTCAGTTCTTCTATTTAAGTTACCATCAGACACTTTGTCTGCTACATCAAATTGTGACTTTCATCGACAGGTCTATAGATGCACTAAACAGTTTTACCAGAAACATTTTACATTTTACCACAATCTTCATTTCAAATATAACAGCCTGTTTCAGCATAATGGTGTTCTAGGACAAGGTTCATTATTGTGTAAAAGTTAATTGCTAATCTTTTTTGATGGATGTAGGTCTTTATATGTAACAGGCTTTAGACAGGTTCAGAAGTTCAAACTAAAGCACAGTCATTATAATTAAGGGTTTGTAAGTAGAAAGCTAACGCTGAATATCTACATGTTCTAGTTTTGTGGCTACTGCTAATCCACATAAAGGAAGAAGTGACTGGCTTTTACCCTCAGAACTAGGCCATTTCATAGCTGAAAGATGGCAAGGGTTTGAAAAAGGAGTATTGTGTCTGAGACAAACCGTGATTGGACAAGAAAAATATCACCAAGAACATGGATAATGCGAACATATAAAAACACCAGTTGAAAATGTGTTTATAAAAATCAAACTGCCTGAAAACCCAGGAGCGTACACTCTGTCTGGGTTTTAAAATATATGCCTTGACATCTGGACACCTTGTCCACCAGGGTCAGAACTGTTTATGTTTGTTCAAGATAAAATGTGAGAACGTTTTCCAATTGGCTCCAAACAGCCTCCATGTTGGTATGCACCTGTAACAAGCAGTCACTGTGGAAGCTGTGCTAAACATAACAAGGTCAACCTGTAAAGGGCATCAGTGGCGCCTATCGGTTGGTGATAGGGGCCAGCGCTGTGCAATACAGGCTTACACAACACAACGCAACACAATGCAACATGGCACGATGCAAACCAACCTGAGGTGACCTCCTTTCTCTCTCTTTTTCTCTCACTCTATTTCTCTCTCTCTCTCTCTCACACTCACACACTCACTGTCTCACACACTCAATCAGTCTGAATCACCCTAGGTCACCAGACTGATTGATGGCCAGAGAGAGAGAGAGAGAGAGAGAGAGAGAGAGAGAGAGAGAGAGAAAGGGGTGACGATGTAATATTTCCAACACTGTACGTGTCACAAAGGGTACAGAATTCCTGTCACTGGAACAGTGCATCTGATACACCTCAACTATGTGTTGTAAGCACGCCATACGCACACAGACACACACACAAACACACACACACACACACACCTACACGTGTCTATTTAGGTGTGTGGTCAGATGACGGTCACGCCTGCTATCCTTCAGATGCTACTACTACTATATCCTGTGCATGCTGGAATCTCAGACGCAAGCAAACAATGTGCCCCACCCCCATTTCGTCTCTCTCTCTCTCTCTCTCTCTCTCTCTCTCTGTCTCTCTCTCTCTCACACACACACACACACACACACACACACACACAGAGGGCCAGATATACGTACATTTGCGAATGTAGCCTTATCAGCACCATGGACAAACCGCAGATAGCAAACACTGTGGTACGTGGTATTTATCAAACTTTCACTTCATCGGGTAATCTGCGCCTTTCTCCACCCCCTAGCGCAATTTACGAACGTCCACAACTGAACGGTGTAGCCTACATACAAGCGCAGTTGAATGAAGTTAACTGATGACAACATTAAAAAGAATCAAACATTTAGCGATCATGAAATTATACAATACATAAGATGTCAACAAGCAGGGAGATGAATGAAGATCAGTAGTTCTACTTGTGCACGTAGGCTATGGAAGATTGGTCAAATCTAGCAAGTTTAAGTGGATGACGTAAAAAGTAAGACATTCGAAAGGCCAAAGAAAGTTAAGGTTGCTTTTGATACAAGACGCAAGACTGGTGCTCTAATTAACGATTCTGTTGTCTTTTAAAGGTTTTCTTATTGATTTTGGATTAACACCTGCTTTTACAAGGCGGAAATATTTAGGCGCAGAATAGACGTGTGCTTTCACGGGGAGTTTTTGTACGTACCGCAGAATACATAATTAGGCGCTCTTTACGCTTCCCCTCCCATCTCTTTACGCTAAACTCCCACTTTCGCCTTGACCCTCCCATGAATGCATATGCATGACACGGAAAAACGCAATTTGCCAGTTTCAACTCCCACAACAGGGAGTCTTCGCTTTTTCCTCAGTGTGGCCATGATTTTACGCGCACGCCGAGAAACAAATATGCCTGAAATGAGCGCAAAAGCGTTAGTACATCTGCTCCGGAAAGAGACAGAGAGAGAAAGAGAGAGAGATACATCCTGTCATAGGTTTTCTCTATCTCTTTGCTTGGGTGGAAAATATGTCCTATTTGTAAACCTTATGTACGCTGGTAAAAGTACCCCCACCGAACACAACATCGACAAAAACGTTGTTTGTTTGTTTGAGTCATGACTGTTTGAGTGCCTCTGTTTTGTGGACTAAATATGTGTGTGTGTGTGTGTGTGTGTGTGTGTGTGTGTGTGTGTGTGTGTGTGTGTGTGTGTGTGTGTGTGTGCACGATTGCACGCATACGCACTCACACCTACACATACACTCATTGGCTTACTCAAACAGTCAGATTTCACAGGAACATGTATGATAGATGTGCAAACAGACGTGCATCTAAACATTGGGCAGCTTATTACTCACAAGGACCACTAAATCCATGGCTCGGAGTTATGTTGAAGTGAAGGGACATGGGGTAAGAGTTCTGAATGTTAAACTTTGGCATCACTCAGTCTTAAATTGTTGTGTAATCGATCTCTCTGCACCCTGTCTATGTGTCCTTCACTCTCTCTCTCTCTTTCTCTCTCTCTTGGCTTAGGTTTCAGAGAAATGGGTAAGGAGGGCATAACAAGTTCCCTTTGTTGCCTCAGGTGGGCTGTTTTGTGGCAATGTGATCTGATATGGGTTTATTGGTATTTTGACGGTGTCTAAGCAACGTTTTTTCGAAGTCTCGTCCAAGACTCTCGCTCTCTCTTCTTATATCTTCTCAATTTTCCTCATTTGATGTCATTCTGCATCTCTGGTACCTAGCCCGGTGGTCTGGTGGTGTGTCATATGCTGTTGTTTCTGTGATGAAAAAGGGTGTATGAGAAAAGACTGTAAGGCTGTTCTCTATGCATGAGAACGGAATGAAAATGTGGAATTGCGACAAGGAAGTGAAAGAGAGAGAGAGAGTGAGAGAGAGAGAGAAAGACAAAGAGACAGAAAAGAAGGAAAGAGAAAGATGAAAAGAAAGAGAGAGAGAGAGAGAGAGAGTGAAAGGAAAGAGCGAGAGAGTGTGGCTATGAAGGTACACTATGTAACATAAAACATCAGAGGAACAGAGGATTGTGGGCGTGGCTGGCAGGGCGTGTTTGTCTCGACCAATCAGCTGGCTCCCTGCATGTGAGCTGTTTGCAGCCCTTCTCCCTGGAGATGTGCTGTGAGAGCCTGAGTTCCATGCTGCGGCCCTGCTGCAAGCCATTGATATAGCCTACCAACACACACACGCTAAACACTCACACACATATGCTCACGTTTAAGGCATACCAACACCCTCACGTTTATGGAAGGAAAGACCTTAACATACGAACATAACCATTAACACACTCACGGTTATAAAGGACAGACTTTAACATACGAACATACACATACAGTCATGCAAATGAAAATGTCATATCTTCTACATGAACACACTCGTTTTTGTGTTAGGAAATACTTGAAACATACATACATACATACATACATACATACATACATACATACAAACATACACATACACTAATGCCAATGTAGATGGCATTGCCATCTGAATAAGAAGTTCCTGTTTCACTGTTACTGTTAGGCTTTAACATGGACACATGCTTACATTTATGAATGAGAGTTTTTAATATGAACATACAGATTGTGAAGGGAAGTGAAGGGAAGTGAAGGGAAGTGAAGGGAAGTCTCAATATGAGCACATGTAAATAATGCCTAAGTAGGCTGTTCATATCTTTTATCTATTGGTACAGTGCACTGGTTACATTTTACATGTTACAAAATGTTAGCCTGTGTGTGTGTGTGAGAGAGATAGAGAGAAAGAGAGGGGGGTGAGAGAGAGTGTGTGCTTGTGTGCATGCGTGTGTGTGTGTGTGTGTTTGTGTGTGTGTGCATGTGACACGTGTAGCTATATTCCTTTTTCTAAAAAGAGCACTGATTGTCAGGCCTTTCACGTGTGTCCACACGTTAGTGTTAAAGGCATTTCAATGGTACTATCTTGTAACATATGTGACCAAAGTATGTGTGTGTATTCCTGTCAACACTATATTGCAAGAATGTCAAATGACCTTGCTAGTGAATTCTATCCAGCCTCCTCTACAAACTATGTGTGTGGGTGTGTGTGTGTGAGAGAGTGAGTGAGAGGTTTCCCATGTCAGACTGGCTTTCGGGGTGCAGTGTGTAGTTTGTCCAGCATCCACTGGATCTGGATCCTGTTGTCTATCACCCACTAATGTTGTTTTAAATATGGTTTACATAGTTTAGCTTTTAAAAACAAGGAAATGTTCACAATAAATTGATTTCCGCCTAGAAGTATTGATTGGCCCAGTTTACAGTGTAGATCGAACAGAATGACACACACACACACACACACACACACACACACACACACACACACACACAGAGAGAGATGCATGTCTCAGTCACACAATGAATTGCATTCAATAGCTGACATCACCATGGAGACAAGATGGCAAGATTTTCCAAGGCTACGCCCAGTGGGAATAAACTGTGAAAAAGCTTGACCTTCATCAGGTAACTCAACCTGCCACACAGAACAGAGAGAGCGAGTGAGAGAGAGGGAGAGACAGAGAGAGAGATAGAGAGAGAGGAGGAGTGGACACTAATAGAGAAGGAGAGGGAGAGAGGGGGGGGGGTAGAGAAGTAGGAAGAGGAAAAGGAGAGGTGTGGAGAGTAAGAGAAAAAGAGTGGGGGGAGGAGCAATGGATAATGTCAGAGACAGAGAGAGGAGGACAGAGAGAGAAAGAAGAAAAAAGGGGGAAAGAGTGTGGAGAGAGAGAAGGGGGAGGATGGAGAATGGCTTCAGCCATAGGTTATTATGACCACCGCGCAGCGAAGCGGCGGTCAAATAGGTTTAGTCAGAATTTTTTTTTTTTTTTTTTTTTTCGCATGCCCAAATTTCCGTCAATGATTCCCGGGACACTGAAAGACCGGGGTACACGAAACTTGGTGGGCATGTAACCCTACATGGATAGCATGGAACCATCGTTTTTCGTTTTGATCTGTAGCCCCCCCGCTGGACTGGACCCCCCCGAAAGGAGAGTAGGGCAGACACAGTTTTCTGTGAATATCTCGAGAACCGTAGGGTTTAGGAGGACCATTTTTTTTTTTGTATGTTGATCTCAAGGGGCCATGTCAACCCATTACATAACCACTCATTTCATGTATAGCGCCACCTAGTTAAACACAAAAAAGTAAAAATGAGGTGTTGTAATCGCAGGTATCTGTGACCTAACATAGTCAAAACTGCACGAAATTGGAAGTGTAGGATCATTATGACACCCTCTGTATGCACGCCAAGTTTTGTGGAATTCCGTTCATGGGGGGCCACACAATTCAAATTCATTTTTGTTACTATACACCAACTGCTCTGTAGGTGGCCGGAGACAGTTTTCTGTGAATATCTCGAGAACCGTAGGGCCTAGGAGGTCCACCTTTTTTATGTATGTTGGTCTTAAGGGGGCATGTCAACCCATCCCATTACCACTTATTTCATGTATAGCGCCACCTAGTTAAAAATGAAAAAGCAAAAAATCAGGTGTTTTCATCACAATATCTCCGGCTGACAAGGTCAAAACTGCACGAAAATAAAAGTGTAGGATCATTATGACACCCTCCGAATGCATGCCAAGTTTTGTGTACTTTCGTTCATGGGGGGCCTTACAATAAAATAATTTATGTGTACATTTAGTGACGTACACCAACAGGGATTCCCGGGACACTGAAAGACCGGGGTACACAAAACTTGGTGGGCATGTAACCCCCATGGATAGCATGGAACCGTCGTTTTTCGTTTTGATCTGTAGCCCCCCCGCTGGACTGGACCCCCCGAAAGGAGGGTAGGGCAGACACAGTTCTCTGTGAATATCTTGAGAACTGTAGGGCCTACGATGACCATTTTTTTTCCGTATGTTTGCCTCCAGGGGTCATGTTAACCCATTTCATGTGCACACATGTGCACAAACAGATACACACACACACACATACATTCACAGTAATCATACGTATGACACATACTCACACAGTAGACATATGTACGCTTGCATGCACAGGCACATACACAGGCACACACACAAGCACGCACACACACACACACACACACACACACACACACACACACACACACACACACACACACACCCACACACATAACATAAACATGTACATGCACACATGCACACAATTCAAGAATTTCTCAGAATTATGAACAGGCAAGATGGAGGTGGGGTTGTATAAAATTAATTTTACATGTGAAATCTATGCACTAATCATGTTTTGGTACTTGTTGTCTAGCAGATACCAGTGAGAATTGAGTGTGGATAATGCAATTTAGTGAGACAGTTAGAATCATATAGGCCTTTCAGCGTGATTTATTTTTGTGGAAAAAATGTGCTGGACTGGGCGGCGGTCATATTTTGTACCGCTCTGCGGTACATCTAGTTTTTATCCAATGCTTGGAGACTAGACAAGGTGGTAGGAGGCTGAAAGCACCCCTATCTCCCCAACCTCAACAAGCCCCGATCCACCTCACAAGCAGCTCCAGGGAGTATGTAATAGAAGCCACATGTTGACTTAAAGCCATGGGGAGAGAATATGCAAGGTCAACGCGCTATTTGTCAGTATCACTGGCCACATCCATTCCAGAGCTGACTAAACCAGTTCCCCAGCTGGACTATGCTAGTTTCACACGTGGACTAGATCAGTTTCGCACCTGGACTACTTCAGTTTTAGAGTCAGGCTATTCAAGTTCTGGAGCTGGAGAGGATCTGATCATACTCTCCTGTGTATGCATTTTGCCCGCCTATATCAGATACACCGATGCGATTGGTGCCCCACAATACAAGGGACATAAGTAATGTGCATCATTACTCATTGCCAGAGTGATTCGCTGAGTAAATTCAAATTGTACTCCCGCGAGAACTCTGGATTTCCAGGGTAGCTCCTCCCGATCCTCTGGTCTGATTGACTAGAGCCGACTCGTACATATATTATCTATTGATTGTCCATCACAGGTGATTATAGGGCGACTTTGTCATCATTGTGTGTGAAGATGACTGATTAGAGCTCGGAAGGTTGGGGGCAGGTGACGACAGTTGAACTTCGGAGAGGATTGGTGGTGCACTCACTTTTGGCTCTTCTTCACTCTTTATCTTTATGGTTATTCATTTGGCTGTTCAAATTCAGTAAACACTGTCTTGTGCTTTTGGTCTTTGAACGTTTTTGTGTACAATATCAACATTCCGAATTGTTCGTTGATTTTTGTTTGTTTCAAAATAGCAGAACAAACCCGAGCGACAGAAAGAAAATATTGTACGTTTTTGTGTACAATATCAACATTCCGAATTGTTCGTTGATTTTTGTTTGTTTCAAAATAGCAGAACAAACCCGAGCGACAGAAAGAAAATAAAAAATGGTCGTCTGCTCAAAATGTTGCACCGCATTGCACTGCACTGCACTGCAAAGCCGTGCTCACATGCAGTTTGGACTTCCTAATTGAATAGAAAATAATCAAACTGATTTTGTTGCTGATGCTCGTACACTTCGTAGTTAGGGCATGCTTGAAATACTTTGTTATTTTGGATGCCCCTCTGGTGTGGATTGGCACCAGGTCAGCACCAGGTCCACTCTGCTGCTAGCTGCTTGTTGAACCATTTTCAATGCCCTTGCAGGTCAAACATTTCCCATACATGTTAAGTAGGCCTGAAAACCACTATGCAGTGTGGGCAATCACATGAAGTACTTTGGGTCAAGTGCATGTCCGAGAGCCTGGTCAGCAGTCTCAGTTGCAAAAAGTGTTGTTATGAAGAACTTCTGGTCAGTATGTGTCCACTGGAGTAAGGGTGGGCAGTTTGTTGTTGCAACTTCATCAGGACTCTGTCCTCTGGCTTACTTAATGAAGAACCCAGACAGCGCGGACAAAAGCAAAGCATTAACCTATGCTCCACAGTGCCAAGGATCCCTGCCGGGCCTGGGACACAGGTGGTGTAGTGGCTTGTTTTTTTGTCAGGTATGCCAGGTGATATTTGCATATTTGACTCCTCTATTTGACCATCACCGATCTAGTGAGGCACCTGAAGTCAGGTTTGACTGGACCACTGGTGGATATGAGATGCAAACTCCAGCACTAGCTTCGGCACCAGTGTGGTGCTTTTTTCCCTGTACAAAAATTCATAAATGGACGCAGCAGTCAGAGGTGGCAAAGGAGTTTGATTTGTTGTTTCTGGAGTAGTAATATGTTGGATATAAAATGGAAAAGTGGGCTGGAGAGCACATGCTCCTGAAAACATCTTTGTCACTCATTTCATGAGCTTGTGTCTGTAATAGCTGCTGAGATAGCCATTCCTGGGCCAAATCTGAGCCTAGTTCACTTTTAAGTCCCCTTTACTGCCTAAAAGTTAGTGAGATTAAGTGAGGCAAAGTCCCCCTATTGTCCGTTTATTATGTAATGAATCATGTGCCAGTCAGTCACTAATCTCCTGATGGGTTTGGGTGGGCGTTGGGTGTGGAGTGGTTGAACTTACACTCATTTTTATGGCACTTTAGGACACGGGTGTCTCTGTCTCCAATCTTTAATAGAAGCTAATTACAGATATCTCAATGACCCACAATGACAATAAATGGTCAGGTATCGGGCGTGTTTGAATTCCTTTCCTGGCAGGGACGAGCACAGAGATTGACGAAGATCTATTAGCAAAGAAGAAACTAGTGGATTGAATAGGCCTAGTTAAAAATCTGATCAGACCCCTTTTGTGTGTTTTTCTGGTTACACTTTACTTGACAGTATCGACATTAGAGTGACATGACACTGTCATGAACGTGTCATAAACAAGTCATAAATGTTTATGACATAACTCTTCTGTCATTAAGTGTCATTCGGTTTTTGTCATAACAAATTAGGGTTTGGATTAGGATTAGAGGTTAGGGTTAGGTGTTAGGGTTCATGTGCCATGACAGTGTCATGTGTTCATGACAGTGTCATGTCACTCTTATGTCGATACTGTCAAGTAAAGTGTTGCCGTTTTTCTATCAAATTTGATGCTTCCATCGCAAAGGGATACATTTTTGTGTTTTACTGCCCCCCTATAATGGAGGTTTGCGGTTTCTACTGTGAGGATGAGAATAATGTTCCACAGTTGTGGCAATTGCAACAAATAAAATGTGTGATGATATTTCATCGTATTGCAGAAGTGTGCAAAGGCACTACAGTTCAGGACATGACCTCTCAGTCCATAGTGACCCTGTAGCCTATGGATTGGGAATGTAGGCCCACAGAGACATGCTTCTCTGGCTCAACACACACACACACACACACACAAACACACATACTCACACTCTCTCACTAACTCACTCACTTAGACATACTCCCCCGTTCAACACACACAGACATTGCACACACACACACACACGCTCCGACTGTGTTTCTGTTTAACAAGCAAACAGGCTCCGACAGAGGCACACATGTGAAACCTTACCCCCACGGTAGGGGAGCAAGGAGGGGTGTGGGGGATCCACAAACAAAACGCCTCTTTAGGTACCTCAAACGCCCGCTCTGTCACAACAATGTGCTTAGCCTGGCTTGTGGCGGATTTACTGGATAAATATGAAAACAATAAAGCCACAACGTGTTACGGCCTTGTGAAAGTATCCATATAAGAACAGTGTGTGCTTTTCCATGTACAGAACAGTATATGGGTCAGTAATAGCAATAAAATGACAGTTTCCATTTTGTGTATCCATGCATTTTAGCACAGATGCTAGAAAAAATCTAGCGTAGAAGCGACTGTGAAACTGTTCTCAGCGTCACGGGTTGGCTTCGATGTGAGTTGTTGAAGTAGCACGTCAATAGATGACGGACAAGTGGCTTATCCAATCATATGCAAGGATGTTTGATAAGGCCCAGCCTTCTGAAACACCTCTCCAATGGAGTGATCCCAGATGGATGAGTGGAGCTAGGCGGAACGAAATTCATCTGGCGAGAGTCAGGTTAAGAAAAAACTAGCACAGAGACAAAAGCACAGGTGAAGTCAAATTGAAAACACATTCACTTTTTTTTTATGCACCACAGTATTTCAGCGGTAGTCCACTATAGCTGCCATGTAGGAACGGCCTGTGTTTGCTTTGTTCTGTTGTTCACTAAGAGGACAGTGGGGGACCCACAACAAGCCAGTCCTTTGTCCCCTCTGCATGGCTCATTCTGCAGTCTGCACTCACCCATTAGACTTGCAAATGGACGGGCACGATACTTCCTCCAGCTGTGCCAGCATTCTATTCTACTGTAAAGGTCTCATGTAGTGGCAAAGGTACAACTGACCTGCACGTATGCTGCCCTGTACTGTGCTTTGGACTGGTCTCAGACAGATGGACCCCCATGTGAGAGATAGGTTGGGGTCAAAGAGATTGAAAGAGATTTCAAAAGGGATTGGCCATTTTGAACCACAGGAGAAATATGTGTGTGTGAACTCACTGGATCGTTGCTGTTTATGTAAAACAATTAACCATCGTTTGACTTTGTTTGTCGGTTTGTTTTTTTATGACAGTTTTCATGGATCATCCATCGTCTGTGTGGTTTGTTTAGCCAAATCTTGAGTTCAGACTCGGCTTACTGGTGCCCTTACCTGTCCCCTGTGGCTCACGTACTGTAACAGTTGGGTCCAGGTGATCAGGGTTTGCCCTGTGGGTTAGGCCTACTATATGGAGCTGGTAGGGAATGAGTGGCACTCCCTTCACAACTGGACCCAGGCCTGCATTTGGGACCTTTGGCACCATACCCTCACCCACTGCCAGGACAAGCCTCAGTTATGTATCATTTATACAACAATTGGGTTCTATGGAAGCATTTATTTGTTTCTGATTGGCCGAGACGTTCCATGAGTTGGAATATCCCTGCACATTTCAACGAAGACTTTGCACTCTGCGATACAATGCGAAGATTCTATAACGCTTTGACACAATGTAGCAATAACCGTTGAATTAAAATTTGCATAATTCATTAACGTCATGCGTTTCTCCCGAAACCACTCATAGGACAGGTGTGCCAGCATTTCCTCAGTTCTCCTACTAATGTATTCAAGGTGTCTGTCAGTAAGTATTAACAGGAAACTTCTACGTGTGGAGGCTGTATGGGTGGCAAATGGTGCAGATCTGACTCAGAGGGTGCCTTAACTAATGTAAACGTTTCACTTTGACTGCCATAGCAATATTTGGACTTCTAATTCAAACCTATGAACGAGTATGTATCCATTCCAAACCTTGGATACTGATACGGTGGTTAACTAAATGTCACTGTATGCCGTGCTAGGCAGGCACTATGGGGCAGATGGCAGTGGTGTGGTGTGGGGTGGGGTGTGGTGTGACTGTGTGTAAATGTGTGGATGTTTGGAGAAGCCCACCTCCTCTCACCCTGGGATTTAGGAGATCAGAGCAGTCTCAGGAGGGGACAGCCTTACAACTCAGTAGGATAAATATACTATACACACACACACACACACACACACACACACAGGTATAGCGAGCAGCAAGGTCAAGAGCTTTTGTTATATCATAGTGGCATTGAATTCCTTTTATGAGTCATACGTAAATTCTTGCGGTGTGTGTCACGTTTAGAGAGTCTTGTCATGATAGGATCTCATCTCTGGACTCTGTGTGCTGTCTGAGGTATTCCCCTGACTCACACTGACTATGCCAGTGGATATGCCACAAACGTGCTCACACACAATGACACAGCATCAGCTACTGCAGGCAGCACAGACGATGACTCAGCAGAATGCCATGTTGGTAGCCTACAGCTGCAGCAGCGTGGACATTCAGTCTGCCAATACACATTACTGCCAAAACCATAGACTGTAAAAAAATAGGCCAAAACCTAACCTCTATTTGAACCCTAACCTTATTTTTAGGGTTAGGGTTAGGGTTAGGTAACTCTATTTTTAGGGTGACGGAGAGCTAAGTGTTGGAAAGGTTCTAACTCACACATCCAAAGATGGAAGGTGCAAGACCCACTCCCTGAAGCTGCACTTAGCCAGAATGACTCAGCATTTTCACCCACCGCGCTCTAGTCACACATGTGTGTCCACTCGAATGTCACACCCACACGCACTGACTCTTTCTCTCCCTTCCCCCCCCCCCCCCCCCCCCACACAGAACTCCTGCAGATGTCTTGAGGTTACTTTGAGACCATTTAATGAAGTAAACTGTAGCCTATACGACAACATGGCACTGTTGAATTTGATTCAGGGATTTATGTTGTGCGTGGAGGGTGCTTCCAATTAAATTATTTCAGTTCTTCAGTTTGTCCAAAAGCTTAACATGTGGTCAACTCCTGACAACTACATGGCAAGTGACACACAATGTGACTTTAGACCTGTTGCGTTTCATATTCTTCAACAGGAATGCATCCTATTGTTGCCCGGATACCTCTTACAAAGGTGCACTTTGTCCAACGTGTCTACTACACCCTCATGGCTTGTGCTGTCCTGCGACGACATGGTGTTTGGTCTGTCCACAGTCACCGACTTGAGTAAGCCCTGTTGTTCACCCTGACTGAAAAACTGTATCTTTATGTAACAGTGTTGCCAGGTCTGGAGATAATTTTTTTTAAAAAAGGGCCCAGATCCGGTTTATATCAGTTCCTGCCCCCCCCTTGTTCTTCTGGGCTCTTGGCACCGGCTTGTGCCTTACCTGACGTTCCCATGGCACGGCGGGCACAGAGCTCTTTGTGTTTTGCCCATTTTCCCGAGGAGGTAAACGAGGTCATGTGACCGCAGCAGCAGCGGCAGCCGTATCACATTTCCCTTTGTTTTGCTGTCCGCTGGCGACGGTCCGCCTCGGGCGAGTCACTTTACAGCTAGCGATACGCAGGGGACACAGAGAGCTACCACGCTGTGCCTGTCTACACTCTCCCCCTCTGGAGCGCGGATACCATACTGGATTATCAAGAAATCCTCCTCTCGCATTCAAAGAAGCAGCTGATTCAGAAGTCTGATTGATATGGTTGTTGCAGAAGCATTAAAGTCATCTTTATCCTTTATCTTTAGAAGCGTTGCTGACGTGCGATACTGAATGCCCTATTTACATACCTAAATAAATAAATAAATAAATAGAGCAGAAAAGAATGCCTTTATTGTCATTGTTCTGAGCTACAGGATTTTGAAGCTGGGATAGACAGCAAGATCTTGTACTCTTCCATGACAGGTGCATCATGGGTAAAAATGTAATCTAGGAGGTCAGAGGTCAGAGGTGAAGGACTCACAGAGAGGATGCTGGATGTTAACACAGAAGCATCAAAGGGTGGCTCTCATGTAGACCCCAGTTTGATCAGAGAGAGACGCTGAACTGCCATTTGAACTGCCAATGGAACACCATAGGCATTACAGTCTCGTGTGTGTGTGTGTGTGTGTGTTCAGTAAGGGGCCTCCTGGCTTTGGAAAACAATCTCACACCTTCTTCGGCGCAGATTATATGCCTGAGTGTGGCCCCTCACCCTGAATCCCTACAACATCATTCACACGCTCAGAAGAAACACGGACGCACCCTAAATAAACAGACCTATCAGAGGACACAAAAAAAGCCCTGCACCTCAACCAACGCCCTCTACCCTGAAACACACACACACACACACACACACACACACAAACACACACACACACACACATAATGCATCCCTGTCTGTCGAGGTATTCCGAGCTGCGTTTTTCCCACGAAAGACACTGTGTTGGAGCTGCGTTCCAAGAAGTGTCTGCATTGTTTACCCAGGGAGGCTAGGCTGGACCGGCTGGGCCCAGGACTGATCCCCAGCAGAGATCCCCTCTGGGGGGGGAGAGGATATGCCCTTACGTCTGAGGCCCTGGCCTGGCAGCCTCTCTGTTCCGCTCTCCCCCCCCCTCTCCCAACACAATGGGATCCTGTGCCTTTTTTGGGATCAGTTTTGTTTGCTTCTCTGTGGAACAGGCAGTCACACTGAGAAATCACAGGATAAGGTGTCTGTCTAAGGGTGAACCTACTCTTTTTTATTATTTCTCTCTCTTTCTCTCTCTCTCTCTCTCTCCACTGGGAAGACGGCATGTACATTGATTCTGCATTTATTTAATTAGTGGACACTTTTGTCTAAAAAGCATCTGAACAACTGAAGTTCCTTGTATCTGAATTACAGTTCAGATTTACTGTTACACATCCCTCTTCTCTGACTGTGGGTCCTAATTTGAATGATGGGCTATGTGCAAAGTCTTAAGCCTAACTAAAGCTGATTCGAAATCTAGGCAAAATAAATTTGCTAATTTAACACCATGGCCAAGACCTGAACTGCAAACATTGATCAGTGACCCCACATGACACTCTTGTACTTTTCAGCATTTAAATTAGGGCTTACTATCACTAAACAATAGCAATTCTTACAGATTGACCAAAAATCTCATCCGTCATTCAACTAACTCTCCCCATTGACCAAGAAAACACCTGGCAACCGCTTGCTGGGCTTTCTGGTAAGGATGTATTGCACACTCTTACTTGATGTCTGGTAACATCATTTTTAAAAACAGCAGTTTTCGTAATGTTTGGGCTTGCCAGTTATCATCAGATTTACTGCCTGGTCTTATCTAGCAAACAAAACACATTTGTGTTGACACACGTTGGTTTGTTGTGGCTCCCATTCAGATCTGTTTGAGTTCATTACCCTCCACCCATGTCGGTATGGTATGTCTCTCTCAGTGCAGGTGGATCCAACTTGAGCTTCTGAATGGGATCTATTCTCAAGGACTGGAGTGTGTGTGTGTGGAATGTGTGTGTGTGTGTGTGTGTGCGTTTATGCGTGTGTGTGTGCATGCGTGTGTGTGTGTGCGTGCGTGCGTGCATGTGTGTGTGCGTGTGTGTGTGTGTGTGTATTGCGTGTGTGTATATGCGTGTGTGTGTGTGTGTTTGTGTGTGTGTGTGTATGTGTATCTGTGTGTGTGCATGCGTGTGTGTATGTGTGTGTGTGTGTGTGTGTGTGTGTGTGTGTGTGTGTGTAGCCTGAGCTGAAGGGCAAATACAGTGGAACTGGCTAAACCACCATGGAGAAACCTAAATGAAGACCAGGTGCGCTGCTGTCTGTTATTTTTTCTGTTTCAGATCCTTTCCCAAGGTCACGTTGTCTGTCTTTGTTTTCCGGCAGAAAGCCCTGCCCTCCTTCTTCCCACAGCTCCACTTAATGCATAATGGTTTACACGGAAAATTAATTATGTATTCATTCCTTCTAGACACATGTGTGCGCACACACACACACACACACACACACACACACACAGACACACATACGTCACATGCAGGCAGCTATCGTGCTTTATGGCCTCAGCAGCTGCTGGTTGGCATCAAGCTTCAGGTAGCGTAGGGCCATAAAATGCTCCAAGGCTGTTCTGGTGGCTGCAGGGATGCCGTATAATACAGCTTCTGCCTGTAACCATGGCTACATATGACATCAAAGGAATGGCGTGAGACAGAGTCGGGACTGTGGATCATGTGAGAGAGACAACTGCACAAATTTAATCAGTTGAGCATGAGGACTGTTCTTTGTGTACTGGAGCAAAGTGACTGCTCTCTCTCTCTCTCTTTTTCTCTCTCTCTATCGTAAGCCAGGTTTCCACTGCAGGGACTCGGTACACTACCCAGGTAATGGGGACATGTTGTACACTCAGGAACCCAGTGCTATTCAGCCCTTTCAGTCGTTGTGTCTCCACTGCTTATAGGACCTACAGATGCAGCCTTTGCTCCACGATCACAACGCCAAATAGATTAACTAAAATGGCAAGGCAGTTGTAAACCCCCATCACCACATTGATACACCTCACTTGTTAAATCCTCTACATTTTGCTTACAGTATGTGTTCATTGACAGTAATGTAAACAGTCTTACTACCTATACCCAAATTCTCTACTTTGGAGTCTAAAAGTATTTATGCTGGTTTTGAATATCAACATTTAGAGAGAGATATCCTAATCTTAGATTTTCCACAAATACCTCCAAAGGGAGTGAATTGTGAATTGTCAATAGACACCATACCTAAGAAAAGCTGTTTCAAATTGAATGTTGGATTATGTTACTTGTTGAATGAATATGCCATCAACATTTGTTACAGCCTTTCATTGTACATTAATTTGTTCATTCAGTGTACTGTGGTAAAAATAAAGTATTAATCCACAGAGGCAAATAGTAATGCACATATAAGCAAGCCGACCGTACGGCAGATTACAAAACTTTGTTTATGATGCCAGAGACAGGTTGCAAACACACAAGCATCCCACGTAAGCATGAGAGCAACAAGTCTGTCGTAGACAGAGTCTTACCACTACTTATAGGACTAAAACAGGATAAACAAGATATTCTTGATGGAGTACATAAAATGAAAATAAAACAGCTGTCATGATAAAGAAAAAACATATTACTCCAGACTCCCTAAGGGAGGTTGACCTCAGAGGTCATGGGCAAGAGTAACCCAAAAATAACTGAGATCATTCTTGTAATGTTTCATTTCTTTAAAGCAGTTGGACAACAACAACCCGAGTAGACATGTAACAACTAAGTGTAGTCTAATTACGGGAAATTGTCCCACAGCACTTCAACACAACAAGCTAAATGTAAGCTATATCTGTATCTGTAACCCCCCCCACACACACACACACACACGCACACATACAAACACAAAGAAGTGGGCCTAGGTTAATTTATAGGCCTACTGATGAAAGGGCAGTTGTAGCATAGAGACCATGGAAAAAGATGTTACACTAAGTATGGACACTCCTTGGCCATCAAGTGCATAATTGACCTATCGACTTACTGAATAGGGCACTCAACAGCTGTCTCAACATGTCAACAAACGGAGAAGTCAGGGTTTGTTCATTTGACAGATTCTCTTTAGGTCAGTTGGAATTTAAAAAATATATTATATTATATAAAAAAATATATTAACTTAAATAAAAAAATCTGAATGATCAAGTTTCCAAAAAACAGAGCTATTATTTTTTTCTGAAACAATTAATATAGCCACAAATCATCACTTTATAGGTGTGAATCTGCATACAACCGTTGGCTACACTATGGAGATTCTAAACCCAAAGTCACTCACTGGGCTACATTCCTATGACCTCACCATGTGAATTTAAGACCTCTGCGGAATTGCATTTAGCATTCAGGCACGTGGGGGCTAACTTAAGACACTTCCTGAGGTGGAATTCTGTGTCTCCTGAGACATCTGCTCTCTCTCTCTCTCTCTCTCTCTCCAGCATGACTATCCAGTCCATTACTGTAGGAACTGTAGTAATAGTTTGAACATGTCAGACTGTTTCTCAGTGCTGGGAAACTTCTTGGTCAGCTGGAATTTAAAATAAATAAATAAATAAAATTATCAAGTTTCCAAAAAACAGAGCTCTGGTTTTCTGAATTCATGTTGATTTTTTTTTTTCTAAAACAATTAATATAGCCACGAATCAGCGATTAACAGGGTCCAAGCAGCTGGTTTTATCAAAGATAACAGCAGGTAAGACTTGAAGATGGAGTACAGATGTACTCTTGACAACAAAGTACCTTGCACAGGGGCAGTGCACAGGAATCAAACCTCAGTCTTTCATAGATGCTAATGACTGCACCATATATTTATAGCCTAATGGAACTCTGGTTATTGTAGTTTATAAACAATTAAGCAATAAAGGTATTTGAGACTGCAGGCCATAGCCATGAAGCCTAGCACATAGCCAATTTCAAAACAATGCCTGTCTTGCCGAGGTAAGATAAATGTGGGGCTCAAACCCCTTGCTTGGTATACAGACACTTTACTGAACCCATACAATTGTAGCCTACACATTCCAAAAGAATGGATTAAGCACAGGAAGTTTTATCAGCTTGGAACAATTGTATCATGCCATCTTGGTCAGAGTCATAATAAGCCACTTCCTTGAACGCACATGTGGTGGTTCTTAGCAAGATTAGAACAAGTTATTGCAGAATTTATGACATGTGATATATCAGTGTCTAAGACAGTGGTCCCCAAACTTTTTCTTCCGAGGGCCAGCTCACTATGCCTGGCTCTAAGAGAGGGCCAGAGACTCGGAGTATATTAGTAACCATAACAACAGCAGTCTACCTTAGTTGAATATTCTATTACATTTAATCATAGGCTACTGCAATTTAATACCATTGTTAGCTGTGTTTATATTGCAATCATGCCATATCAGTGTAAAATGTAGCTCAAATGAAATAATACTAATAAAAAAATAGCATTCCCAAAAGTATTAGCAGGGAGTCCCAAAAGTGTATTTTATTCAAAATGTGTGAACTCTGAACTCTGTGTCTTTGCATACAGCTCAAGTTGTGAACATGCAATATCCTACAAATAATTTGAAGTTCTCAAACTGTGAGATTTTTATGAAGTGCTGGCAAAAACATCTGAAATGACCACCTTCACTCACCTGATGTAAACTTTGTGAATTTGTATGAACATTTGAATGAGTGAATAAGAAATAGAAATAATTATCCCAGAAAGTCCCAGAAATATGACTTGAATAGAAGTTAGTTAGTTATTAACAATTAATTGATAAACTTGTAGAATACTTTGAGCACTGATGCAGTCAGCATAGGCCTCTTATATTGTTTGCAGGTAGGCCTACATTTCATTCCGTTTTCGATGGCAAACGCGAAACAGCGCCAAAACAACCACCAGTGGACACAAATAGTATTACATGTGTACTGTTAAGACTCGCCATAGAGAATGAATGGGGGAAATTACGGAGGTTATAGTTTGACGATGTCGTACTCCTGTGCGGGCCAGATGCTATATACCACGGACATGTTTTGGGGGGCCACCCAAAATGAGGTGGCGGGCCGTATCCGGCCCCCGGGCCGTAGTTTGGGGACCACTGGTCTAAGACATTGACACATTTGAAATGGAGTGTGGACCTTGAAACAAAAGCAGCACAAAGATAGGTAGCACAAGGGACAGTAGAATATTACTCTTCAAGCGGAAGTTGAACTTCGTGATGTGCAGGTTCAGGCCCTGACACTTATTGACAGTGGTAAGGCAGAGAATAGCTCTGGGTAAGGGGAGAAGCGGGGAAGTTAACAGAGTCTGGCTGTGTTCAGAGGTAGAGGAGCTAGAGAAACTCTTGGAAGCCAATGTCCATAAACCAAGGATGTGTGGTGGATTAATGAACTTTAGAATGTTAAATGAATGGGTTCAATGAATAATAATGGGGACAAAAAAAGGGGTTCTTGGACTTAAATATAGCTTTAAATCAATGAATTGATTTGATTAAGAGACATTTAAACATGAGCACCATGGAATAAAAAACGCCCACCGACGTCATATGACGTCACACCTGAAAGCTGCCTGAATGACATCGGCGCAAATGCGAGCGTGTCAGCAGAGCTTGAGTAGAGAAGGTGGCAGGATCTCGGTTTGGAGAGGCTTAGTACTTTCAACAGCCACAGACAACCTTTCAGCAGGACCAAATTTCAGCAGCAGCAGCGTTTCTTAAAAGAAACACACAATGGCCGAGATAGCGATAGAGGATGGAAAAGCTTCAAATGGCGATGCACACCTTCAGGAGCCACTGGCCAACGGACAGCCCGGTGGCCAGCCGAGCAAATCACCAGAAACAACCGCGGAAAAGTTAAAAAGAATAGCCTTAGCCAACCTGTTGGTTATTTTAACAGTAGCTGGTGTTATCGTTGGAGTGATGATTGGGCTTGGTGTGCGTTCAGCGGGACTCAGCAAAATACAGATCATCTATTTCGGCTTCCCCGGTGAGCTTCTGATCCGTCTCCTGAAAATGATCATTATTCCGCTGGTCGTTTGCAGTCTCGTCTCAGGGGCCGCCAGCATTGACCCCAAAGCCCTGGGCAAGCTGGGTGGCTGGGCGATGCTCTTCTTCCTAGTGACCACCTTGATCGCATCAACCATCGGGGTGATCATGGCATTTCTGATCAAACCCGGAGTAGTGACCGGCGCTAAACCCATCATCGCTGGTTTAGACAATTCGACGGTCCAGGCGAAGGAGGTGATCGACTCCTTTTTAGACTTGGTCAGGTAAGTCTCTACATCACAACGGGAAACAGTACATAACAATCAAAACATATTGTTTGATGTTTTAGCTGGCTGATATAAAGGCACGAGGAAATACGTTAACATTAACTTAGACTCATGCGAACGGAGTTGCATCATCTAGCACCAAGAACTGCGTAAGTTAGAGATGGGCGATTTCCAGTGTCAGTTAACGTAACCAAGTTTAAATTAACTTTATGTATCTGATATACGTGCCATTTAAGTAAACGTTTTGAGTTTACTGTGTAGTAAAGTTAGCAGACCACACGTGAACTTATCTGGGAAGATTCGGTTCATTCAACGCCACATGTGCTGTAAGGAAGTCATGCCGTTGCATCAGCAACGGGCAACTCGGAGCCAGCCATGTGTAGCGTGAATAGGTAACTTATCCTAGTCAGTAGGCTAGTTAATACCCCCAGGTAACAGATGGCTAAATCCTGCTGGGCTAGTCGGAGAAGTCTGTTCGTATGGAGCTAAATTTGTCTCAATAATATTTGTATATGCGCAGAGGGGGATCCACAAATATTTCTTGATTGTTCGAGTTACATTTCATGCTCCCACTTCTTCAGCTCATGTCGAGTTGAGCGGAATTCTTTTTTTTTAAACATATTTTTGAACTTATCAACCCGTTATAAAGTTGTCTTCAGTAGCTGTAGGCTTCATCGCCTACAATGTTACATGATGGTAGCCTAACAATGTAGTATACATAATAGGCTACATGAAAAGGACGATTTACTGGAATTGTTCCTTGTTTCCATGTGGCCTCACGCTATCAGTGAACTGCTAGACGACCATGGGTAGGAAGTCCATTTAAAAAGTCTGAAAATTGGTCAAAACGCACTCAACGCCCTCTGGCCCTCGCCCAGACAAATGCTGAAATTACCACTTTATTAGTTATATCATTGCGTGGAAAGTATGTTGTGGTGTGTCCTCCCCGACACGTGTATCTGTGTAAAACAGACGTGTTTGGGTGGAGCTCACTGAACGCGCTGGCACAAAATCTCCCCTTTTAGGCCGGCCTCTCTCCAAAAACGGTCATAGCCCGGATTTTTGCCATGTGTTTACCCTGACATGAGATGAGGAAAGTTAAGACAGAACATTCTGTCCCCGGCCTTTTATTACCGAGCCTAAAACTTAATGTTTTTACCTTGCTTCTAATGAAGCAGTAGGCTGTTTTTCTTCCCTCTAGGTTATATGTATTTAATCATGTGTGTTTTTGTAAAGATTCAGAGCAGGCTTTGTTAAATAGTACAGTTATTGGGATTTGTCTACTCTAATCTGTTGGATTTAGTTGTTGTTATCATGTGTACTTCCTGTTTGAAATGGCTCCCCTTGCCTCAAGATCCTCTGAGATGATTTGGCACAGCATACACTATAAAAGCCCCATTCAGATGGTTAACTGAACTCATAGATACTGATGGCCGCCAGAGAACTTTCCCTGATGACAGTTAATGTGTTGTTGTCTTTATGGTTACCTTGACTTCACCTCTCTAGGGAGGGACCACTGCACCCACAACATATGCATCTGAACACAAAGAAGTTCAAGAGCTGTTCATCAGAGCAGCACACATTCACAGTTAATGTTTGCACATGTGATCTGGTCTGTGGACCTCAATCCAACTTGTAGACTATTAGTCTGTCTGTTTTTATTATTTTTTAATTTGTTTTAAATGATACACCCCCCCACACACACAGCTTTTATCCCACCTCTGTCACCCTGCATTGTGCAACAAAGGCTCCTAGAGAAAGCCATTCTTTATTGAACTACTGAGCTCTATGTGATTAACAGCTCAAGGAAGTTCTTGAAATTGTAAGCCCTCTTTCATGACTTCTAACAATACTTACAGTATATGAGTGCGTTCAAAGTCATCTCTTGCTCCCCCCTCCTCCTCCACTTTCTTTCTTTCTTTCTTTCTTATTCCCACTCCAGCACTCTACTGAACCCCCCAACATTACCTGCCTTTGCAGAGCGCTGGCTCTTTGTGTGGCCACTCTCTATGGCTCTCTCTGTTGTGGTGACTTCTTGTCCCTTTGCAAGAAGAACATTGTTGTTTTGGAAATGCTTCAGCCTGCTCAGGGTCACACTGGCGTGGGCTGGTTACGAGCATCTTCTGAGAGTTGGTCAGTCAGCTCAGCCAGTCGAAACCATAAAGAACTGGCAGTCTTTCACTCCCCAACCACAAAAAATCTCTCTCTCTCTCTCTCTCTCTCTCGTATCTGTCCACACGCAATGTCCTGTCCTGTCCTGTTCCCTCAATTTCTCCCTTTTACATATCATGGGTTTTAGTCTATGTATTGGTATTTATCTCTAGATCAGTAACTTTTTAGTTTTTTCATTTTCCTTTCCTCTGTTGTGTGTGTGTGTGTGTGTGTGTGTGGGGGGGGGGCAGGCAGGCCTCACGGCAGGGGCTTAATTAGGAAGGCCGTGTTTGTCTTGTGAACACACACACACGCGTGCGCCAGCACAATTGGAGTTAAGTGGGATGCCGTCCAACAAAGTTAGCCCCCTCAGTGGGGGACCCTCTTTTGTGCTACAGCCTGCCGCCAAACTACTGTGGAGAATCCAGTAGACCCTCATCTCTCTCTCTCTCTCTCTCTCTCTCTCTCTCTCTCTCAAACACACACAGTAGCCTAGGGATGTTTAAAACTAAATATCTTCTCAAGTGCACATGATAATTTTTTACAAAAGTCTTATTACTTTATTGCCTCATCTCTCTTCTCTTCTCTTCTTACTTTATTGCCTCATCTCTCTCTGCCCCCCCCCCCCAAAAATGTGTTTTCTGTGCTGCCCTTGACACTCTGTTTTAATGATGCAGTGTTTGGCCTATATTCAGTAAAATACACAACACTACCACACTGTGAAGCACATGGTGGTTATAGGGACACTCCTACACACAACCAAACTTTTTAACCAGGTATTTCTCACTCCCTACTGGTTCAGAATTGTGGTGGCGTAATGGTGCCTGTTTGTAGCCTACACTTCTGACAATGACTGCTGATGTCCACAAAAGGCAAGTCTGATGAAAACATTTTGGACTCCTTCATAAGTGAGCTGGTGTGACCTATACAATGTTTGTCTGCAGGGTGGGCTTAATGTGGCTAATTGCAGTTAGGGTGGGAAATTCAGAAATTAATGTTAGGGGGACCTTTTCAGTCTTGCACTCTCCTCCCTGCCTTTCACTGCGCAAAGAGCTGTAGATCCTGTTTCATAACCTGCAGGGGTGTTAACTTACCGGTTCTGCTGGCACAAACACTCCCTAACTGTAGTATACACACACACACACACACACACACACACACAAACACGGACATACGCACATGCTCCACCTCTGCCCACCGGCTTCTACACGTCATGTAAACAAAAACATATTGCCTCACCAATCCCCCCCCCCCCGCCACACACACATACCACCCCCCATCTACCCCCCCCCCCCCTCCCAATAAAGCCACTTCCTTATGTGCAGTCACAAATAGAACGGCCTCTTGCCAGCCATGCTAGTTCATAGTGTCCAGTTCACTCTGGTTTATTTCAGAGGTGGCCCATCTATGTTGGTCTATCGAAGAACGATTTCCCATGTTGCATGTCTATGCTGAAACAGTGCTTATTGGGTCATAAACCCAGATTTCATATTTGGAAACCGTTATGGTCCCCTGGGTCCCTCTGAAATCTGATGTTACTTGAATGTGGGAGAGCATGTGGCTGTGATGCACTTTATCTGAATAAAGCGCGACAGCTGTGTTGCTGGTGCTATGATTTGCATAGAGGAGCACAGGTGTGTGTTTGATTGTGTGTAGGTGACAGTGTGTGTTCTATTAAGTTTGGAGACATCACAGGAATTCAGTGGAGCAACAGGAGTGCCAGGCTGGAACATTTATTAACGGCATTCTTCTGTTATCTGCCTGTTATGAAACCGTTTATGTAATATCTGAGATTGGTGGGGTAGGTGTGTGTGTGTGTGTGTTTGTTTTTGTGTTTACACACTTCACAGTTGTACATGCTGTTGCATCTGTAGTATTCTTAGCATGGCAGGACGGATGGTCACTTGATGTTCCATCTTGCTGCACGCTGTGGCTGCCCACTGGCTAAATCTGGGAGCACCATGTTGCTGCCTGACTCTGGGAGCACCATGTTGCTGCCTGACTCTGCGTATTCCTTCTTGCTTGTTCCTACAACATAGAGCACCCTCTGACCTCTCTGCCACCCCATCTCTGTGTGTGTGTGTGTGTGTGTGTGTGTGTGTGTGTGTGTGTGTGAGAGAGTGAGAGAGTATGGCTGTGACCTGTGTGTGTGTGTGTGTCGTGAGAGTATGGCTGTGACCTGTGTGTGTGTCGTGAGAGTATGGCTGTGATGTGTGTGTGTGTGTGTGTGTGTGTGTGTGTGTTTGAGTGAGAGTATGGTTGTGACGTGTGTATGCACATTCTCCGAGTCTCTCTCAGAGGTCGAGCTCTAAAGTTGCTCTGATATATGGTCCGATGGCTGGGCTGAACGCCGGGCTGAACGCCAGGCAGACGACATGGCAAATCACACCAAACACCGACACATTAGATCAGTGCCACGCGACACGCACGCACGCACGGCATGCGCTCGCTCGCTCTCTCTCTCTCTCTCTCTCTCTCTCCCCTCTCTTTCTCTCTCTCCTCTCTCTCTCTCTCTCTCTCTCCTCTCTCTTTCTCTCTCTCTCTCTCCCCCTCCCCCCCCCTCTCTCTCTCTCTCCCCCCCTTTCTCTCTCTCTCTCTCTGTGTGTGTCTGTCTTTCTGTCTGTCTGTCTTATCCAGGTCTCTGACTCTCTCTGTCTGTCTTATTCAGAAAGACACAAGCACTCACTCCCTCACACTCTCAGAGAAGTGCACGCACACACACACACACACCTCATAAAAACTTACAAACAGAGACACCTTTATTAGCAGCCTTCTGCTGAATGCTCAGTTCTAAAATAGAGGCCTCGCACGCTGTCACAAGGGGAGGCCTGTAGGAGGCCAAGACTGCTCCGCTGTGGGGGCCGCCCGCACCTTGATCACAAGTTAGACACAACGTGTGGAGCCCATTTCCTCAGTCCCCTCACGTCCACCATCACACACACACACACACTCACTCACTCACTCACTCACTCACTCACTCATTCATTCCTCAGTCCCCTCACGTCCACCATCACACACACACACACTCACTCACTCACTCACTCACTCACTCATTCATTCCCCAGTCCCCTCACATCCACCATCACACACTCACTCACTCACTCACTCACTCACTCATTCCCCAGTCCCCTCACGTCCACCATCATACACACACACACACACACACATACACACACACACACTCACTCAGTCATTGGTGTTGACTCACGGGTGCATATTTACATAGGGCTTCCTGTTTCCAGCTCTACTATACTGCTGCCATGCGTAAAGGCATGCAGAAGCAGGCTGTACAAAAATAGCTGCCCTTGGGGGGGGGTTTCCTACAGTACCATTAAGAAAGCACAAAAGCAGGATTTTGCACGTGAGGTATTAGCGTGTTCGTGTTAGAGCCCGACCGATAAAGGATTTTGAAGGCCGATACCGATACAAATATTTGTTGATTTAAAAATCCGATATTCCGATATATCGGCCGATATATATATATATATTTTTTCAGAAACGCGCAACAAAACATTAACAGATTTCCCTAACATTAGTTATTTGTAGTTATTTATGAGTATTGACTAAAATAATATGATAATGCATTTCAAAAACAAACTTGTTTATTTTTAAATAATATTGTCACAGTGGAACATCGAAATATATTAAAGTTCTGATAAATAAAATGTATAAAAATAGAAACTTAAGATATGAAACTTAGTCTTTTGAACAAAAACATAATAACAACAACAACCAAATCAAAGTTACCCGTATTCAAAGACTTAGTAAGCTTCATAAATATAACTTTGAACTAAGACTTAATAATTACAAAAAATAATGATGACATTATTACTATCATCATCATTTGTATTATCATTAAACAAGATAAAGGTCACTCTTAAATGTTTGTGAGTGTGTAATAATTAGTCCCTATTGCCTTATAAGCTACCTTATAATTACAATGTCAGCTTGCTTATCCCTTTACCTGCACTTTAAAAAATTTTTCCATCAATCTACATCAAACCATTTTTAATCATCAGTTGCTGCCTGCCTTCTAAAACCTACTTTTTAGTGATCTAAATCCATTATGTAACTCGTTAATGCTGCGGTTGAACGACAGTCTGAAACGCACACTTGGCGTCATTGGATTTCACACATGTGTAAAAAGCTAACTTTTATGCACAAGCTACGTTTTGCACAAGCTACGTTTGATACTTTTTCTCTATGTCTAAATGTTCACTCCTCGCACGTCTAACTTACATTTTACAATGCAGGGACTGTAACTACAGATATACTAGTTATAAATCATTACTTTATTTAGGCAGAATAAGTTCGTTGTGGTTTCCAAGCTCATTAATGTTAACGTTAGCGGTCTTCCACTGATATTCATGGCATTAGCTAGCTTTGTGGTTAGCTAGTCTATGCCCTAATTTAGCAATGGATAACGTCATACTGCAAATTGTAAAACATACGCTTTCAAAATAACAGGCCGGGGAGAGATGATACGTCTCACTGCTATAACTGTCACGCTATTAAAGAAATACATCTTCAGTCACATTGTCAAAAGTTAAAAGGACAGACAGTCAACACTGTAACAACGTAACGTAATTAGGCCTACTAGCTAATTCCGCTTCACTCTCGGCTTATTTAACAGCAGCAAAACTGGACATTGTTTTCACGAATTTTGTCATGCTTATTTGAGTTAAGAGAACTGATGGGGATGTTCTTTTAATTGTTATTTCAAGCAATTTATGTCTCGTGACCAAATCACCATGAACACACTTCACTGATGATCTCGCAGATAACTGGTTCTCTCAGCCCGACTCTGGCTGGATCAGCAGGTTGCAGGATGTGTGGCGCGTTATACACAAGTGTTGCCAGCAGGGACGGTGTAGAGTTCCCTCTGGTGGACAAACTATACAACGCCAACACTCATGACATGGTTGAAGGGTGTTTCGTCCGTTTTTATTTTATTTTTAAAATATTCATTTATCGGCCATTATAAATGCCGATACCGATAGTTTGGAAAATGCCTAATATCGGCCGATAATATCGGCCCGCCGATAAATCGGTCGGGCTCTAGTTCGTGTGTCTCTGTCTTTCTCGCTCCCACCCACTCATGGCATGCACACACACACACACACACACACACACACACACACACACACACACACAGAAAGACACACACACACAGATTGCAGGGATTATCTTGCACTCAGGTAACTAAATACTTCCGTTTTCCCCTCCCTGCATCCTACTGTAAATATGTGGGTCAAAGAAACTATCAAATTTTCCACTGAGCTGCACAAACCGGGCTGCTGTTAATCCAGCATCACTGTGTGTTTGTGTGTGTGTGTGTGTGTGTGTGTGTGTGTGTGTGTGTGTGTGTGAATATGTGTTTGTGAGTGTGCACACGAGAGAAAGGGTAAGCGTGCCTGTGTAGCAGATAACGGATCCCCTCACATGATCAGGCTGGTAAACCTTCTCCCAGCCCAACATTATATGAAGTGTGTGTGTTTGTGGTACTGGGTGGATTCTACTGGGCCGGAGAGGAGACCAGTGATTCACTTGGCCAGCTCGGACACCCAATCCTCTCAGTATTTTGGGTTAGCGTAAGCAAACGGTTGAGGTGGGTGAGGAAGTTGAGTTTGTGTGTGTGTGTATGTGTGTGTGTGTGTTGTATTGTGTTGTGTGTGGCCATTATCTACTGTGCCTGCAGCAGCTGTAGCAGCAGCACCATTTACCCTCCCTGTTATCCCTGACCATGTCTGCGTTTACAAAGCACACACTTTGTGTGTGTGTGTGTGTGTGTGTGTGTGTGTGTGTGTGTGTGTGTGTGTGTGTGTGTGTGTGTGTGTGTGTGTGTGTGTGTGTGTGTGTGTGTGTGTGTGTGTGTGTGTGTGTGTGTGTGTGTGTGTGTGTGTGTGTGTGTGTGTGTGTGTGTGTGTGTGTTGGGGCTGGATGGTCTGGGATTCCCTGCGCTGAGTGGTTTGATCCCGGTCAGCTTAACACCATGCTGATGGCATTAGGCCGGCCTTATCCTCACAGCCTGCCACTCCATGAATGAACCCGTGTCCTGGTGAGGTGCCCGAGCCGCACCTGTCTAGTGATGCCAACCCAGACGGGCTTTCCCACAGCTGATTTTGCCCATAAATCATCCAGATCCAAATGAATGAGTTAATACTGTTAACTCGGCACTATGGTTTTGGCATGCGTGTGTCTAGCAGGGAAAAAAAGGACATTCCCATAGATAGTGGCAGTCACTGGGCAAAATCTGGCCTGGATTTTGGCTCGAACCAGGAAACGGTTTTGAAACTGTATTGGAAACAATATTGTTTGGAGACTGATTGTCTGCTTTTTGGCAGACCTTTATCTCTGGTTGAAAACGTCTCCCAGAATCCTTTGCTTCGGGAAAGCTTGAGGAATGAATGCTGGAGAGGACCACATACAACTTAGGATGGGGCAGCAGGATGGGGCAGCAGGATCAGTGAACGGCATGATCCTGAGTGGATGCTGCGTTAGAAATGTTGGGGAGGAAATTACTTAAATAAATGGATCCTTTTGGAGTTTGACTGGCCTGTCTCTGGCCAAACACATTCCTCCCAATCCCCAGTGGATGCATGAGGAAAGAGCAGAGGTCAGTTTGAATGTTTTGGCTGTGCTTTTTGAATTATGTCCTAGTGTCACACTCTGAACTGAAAGTCCGGGTTTCTTTAACTTGTGCTGCTTTGGCAAAAAAAAAAAAATCTTCCAGCTGGAGGCCCATCCCTTCTGTAAATACATTAGATGAGTTTTTGCCTTATCCCTGCGTGTGTGTTAAATGTGTATTCACCGTGCGGGTTGAGCTCCAGATGTCCTTATTGACTCCTTCAGCTCAGCTGTCTGAACTAGCCTTCCTCTGTTCGGGAACAAGGGAGCCATTGCACTGGCTGGGAAATGAGAGAGGTGTTTGAGAGGTATTGGTGAGAAATTCGCTGTGCTAGCAGAGATGCTAATCATCAAGGATCTCTGGTGCTAGGCTACCTAAAGACACACAGCTGTTTTTCAAAGACTTGTTGGAACACACTCTTCGCCTCCTCAAGCACTGGCCCCAGCTACTTTAAGTGACTGAAATATTCCTCCCATCACTTTTCTCTTACCTTTCTTTCTCCCTGTTTGCTTTTCCAGAAACATCTTCCCAAGCAATTTGGTGGCTGCTGCATTCCAGTCGGTGAGTTTTTGTGTGTTTTTTTTCTTTTCTTAGCGCCTTTAGTGTTTTTCCATTTTAAGTTTTGATTTTATTTTTTGATTTTCAATGTCCACAATTGCATGCTTCTCTTCCAAATGACGTCATCCAACCTGGATGTGGTGCAAGTACAATGGAAGAGAACCAAAAAAAAAATGGGAGGAAAAAGAACATGTCCTCTTGTTTGACATTGTGACATTGTCATCTTGTTTTTTTGTTTGTTTGTTTTTGACCAAAACAGGTCGTTAGCACAGCGCTGTAGAGGACATTTTAATGAGTGTCTTTAGTGGTCATCCAGAGGCTAATCTCAGCTGTCACTTTGTTTTGTTCCAGTATGCCACTCATTACAAACTCAAGGAGGTGGTGGTGAACGGAACGTCCAACTTCTCCGTGGAGAAGGTAGGTCCAGTGGCTTCTTCATAAATACCTGATAAAGCTATCCCACCCATACCCATAACGCCTGACATGGGACACCAGGATAATGTGTGCTCAGTATTATCTGTTCATATGTCATGTCATGTCTTTGCCCTGTATGAGAGAACTGTGTGTGTGTGTATGTGTGTGTGTGTGGAGTATTATGCTTGAGTGATACACTGGTCCATAAGTTTGTGTATGTATTGTATTCCATCTTTAATATTTGTGGCCCTGAACCACGTTTCTCCATGTGGACATAACTAAATGGTTAAAATGTGTGTGTGTGTGTTGTAGATCCCCTACGGTAAGGACGTGGATGGCATGAACATCCTGGGCCTGGTGGTGTTTGCCATCGTGTTCGGCATCGCGCTGCGGAAGCTGGGAGAGGAGGGGGAGATCCTCATCCGCTTCTTCAACTCCTTCAACGAGGCCACCATGGTGCTCGTCTCCTGGATCATGTGGTACGCACACGCACACACACACACGCATGCGCACCCTCACGTTTCTTCAACTCCTTCAACGAGGCCACAATGTTGCTCATTTCCTGTATCATGTGGTACACACACATGCATACACACACACATACACACACGTTTCTTCAACGAGGCCACGATGTTGCTAGTCTCCTGGATCATGTGGTACAGACACACACAGACACACATCTGCTCTGGTGACCACCGAAAACAAATGGGGACACAATAGCTGTAATAATCAGCGGATTTTTAACATGTAGCTGTCATGTTAAAAAGTATTTGTTAAATCAGCAAAATTAACAGATTTTTTGGGTGTTCAGCAAACATGGAAACCACTAGTGTCTGCTGCTCTGCTAGTATTAATGCTTATGGTCAAAATAATTCTTCTACATTATCCCTGAGAATATCCCCAGAAAGCACTTTTAACACAGAGAGACCCCCCATCCCCTCTCTCTCTCTCTCTCTCTCTTTCTTTCTTTCTTTCTTTCTCTCTTTCTCTCTTTCTCTTTCTTTCTTTCTCCCTCTCTCTCCCTGTGTGCAGGTACGCTCCTCTGGGTATCATGTTCCTGGTGGCGGAGAAGATCGTGGAGATGGAGGACGTGGGCGTCCTGTTCGCCAGCCTGGGCAAGTACATCGCCGCCTGCATGCTCGGCCACTTCATCCACGGCGCCGTAGTGCTGCCGCTCATCTACTTCGTCATCACGCGCAAGAACCCCTACAGCTTCCTGCTGGGCATCGTCACGGCACTCGCCACCGCCTTCGGAACCTCCTCCAGGTGAGGACCAACCCCCTGCGCCTCCGTTACCAGACCATAAATTACACCATTAGAACCCTTAGAAACCGATTAAGAATAATGCAAATTGATTAGAATAGACACTGTGTATTTATTTGCTCTGCAGTTTCAATTGAGATACGGTCTGGTGCTGATCAGACTAGTTCTGCTGGACAATCAGCATATTGGGGAGATGCCTGTCATTAGCTAGCAAATGGCTATATACGTGATGTTTCTAAATGGCTATATACGTGATGTTTCTAAATAGCTATATACGTGATGTTTCTAAATGGCTAATACGTGATGTTTCTAAATGGCTATATACGTGATGTTTCTAAATGGCTATATACGTGATGTTTCTAAATGGCTATATACGTGATGTTTCTAAATGGCTATATGCGTTATGTTTCTAAATGGCTAATACGTGATGTTTCTAAATGGCTATATACGTGATGTTTCTGAATGGCTAATACGTGATGTTTCTGAATGGCTAATACGTGATGTTTCTAAATGGCTATATACGTGATGTTTCAGAATGGCTAATACGTGATGTTTCAGAATGGCTAATACGTGATGTTTCTAAATGGCTAATACGTGATGTTTCTAAATGGCTATATACATGATGTTTCTAAATGGCTATATACGTGATGTTTCTTAGTCACTAACGGACGGGCGTGTTCTGATGTTTGTCCTTCGGTCAGTTCGGCCACGCTGCCTCTGATGATGCGCTGCGTGGAGGACATGGGGGTGTCCAAGCACATCAGCCGTTTCATCCTGCCCATCGGAGCCACGGTCAACATGGACGGGGCCGCCTGCTTCCAGTGCGTGGCTGCAGTCTTCATCGCCCAGCTCAACAACGTCTCGCTCAACTTCATCCAGGTCATCACCATTCTGTGAGTAGCCTAGCACGCACACGCGCGCACACACATATACATACACACACACACACACACACACACACTACTGAGCCATACATACGCATTAAGTCACTGGCTTTCACCTACACACACCCCTACCACTTGCACACACTGATGTGGAATCACTCCTTGCTAGGAAGACCTATCCCATCGCGGAACAGCAGATCCGCATCCACTGTAATGTGTCCATCACACCAACAGTGTTCTTAATAAGTCCTGATAAGTTTATTGGAATATAATGCGTCAGTCTTTTTCAAATGAGCTCTGAAGTCCTGATTAGTTTATTGGAATATAATGCGTCAGTCTTTTTCAAATGAGCTCTGAAGTCCTGATTAGTTTATTGGAATACAATACGTCAGTCTTTTTTTAAATGGGCTCTTTCAATGATTAGTTTCTATGAATTTCTTGATGTTTGTTCTGCCTTCTGTTCTTTATCACGTATTCGAGGCCACTCACCACATGTGCCCCAGACCTTATTGGTGCCATGAATTGTGTTCTAGTGTCCTTCTGATTCATCTGTTCTCTTGTTGTTTTTCCTGAAAGTAGTTCCATTTTTCATGGAAGGTTCTTCTTACAGACAGAATAGTCTTTGTGGACTCGGTCCGGCTGCACTCTGCGAGCGCCTCTTTAGGGCCTCTCTCTAAAACACAGACTCTCGTTTCTTAACTGCCACACAAATACTACGCAATAAGTCTTGCTCAGTGTCTTAATGGCTTGGAGCGTGATTAAGGTTGGAGGGTTATTTGACTGTTTCAGAGTAATTTGCTTGTCTACAGTATGAAAGCAGTGCTTTGAGTTTTTTTGTTAATTAACCTTATATCCCGCCCCCTTTTTAGAGTGACAGCCACAGCGTCCAGTGTTGGTGCAGCAGGCATTCCAGCAGGTGGAGTCTTGACCCTGGCCATCATCCTTGAGGCAGTGAGCCTGCCCACCAATGACATCTCCCTCATTCTGGCTGTCGATTGGCTAGTGTAAGTAACCAGGAAGTCTGAAGAAGGGCTTGTGGTGACATTTGAGATGGCCATTATACATCCATTCATGCCTGTTTTTAACTGTATTAACTGTGTACTTTTTGTCTTTTTAATGTATTTTTTTCCCTTTCTTTATGTTTCTCTTCTGTCTCTACCTTTCCCATTCTTTTCTTAATACTTTCTTCCTTTTCCTGTATTTTCTCTCCCCTCCCCTCTCCTCTCCTCCCCTCTCCTCTCCTCTCCTCTCCACTCCTCTCCTCCTCTAGTGACCGCACCTGTACTGTGTTGAATGTGGAGGGCGATGCGTTTGGAGCAGGGCTGCTGCAGTATTTCGTGGACCGCCAGGCAGGCACGGAGGCTCAGACGGGCCAGCTGACGGAAGTGCGTCTCGACGACGACGGCCCCGCCAAGCCAGAGAATTCGCCCCTCATCGAGAAGCGCGGACTGCCCGCGGCGGAAAACCCCCCGGCCTACACCGCCAACGCACATGACATGGAGTCCGTCATGTAGAGGACCCAGGTCCTGCATCGCCCCCTTCTGGATGACAGTGGTCACACACCCACTCCACATCCTAAAAGCCAACCAAAGTGAACCGTGCACCACTTTTCCCAGCACATGCCATCTCCCAGACTGAGGTGCTGTAAAGAGGTTGGCCATTGATCTCTTGCCCCCCCCCCCCCCCCCCCCAACCCCAACCCCCCCGAACTATAATCATGGACTGCTGTATATTTAAATGTTTAAACATGCAGCACATGTTCAGCTCTGCATCTCCTCAGCTCTGTGTCTCCTCTCTAGAAGAGCGAGGAGTCACAAAATGAACAGAGCAGATGTCCTTTAGAGAGTGAGGGGTGAAAAAAGAAAGCAGACACTCTTTTAATGTGATGTATTTATTAAGTGGTCTGGAAATATGTCATGTCTTTTAATATGTTTTTTTTTTTATTTTTGTTTTATTTTTATCTTAAGCGCTAGTCATATCAAATTCATGCGAAGCATGTGTAACATTAACGCCTCCAGCCTTTTAGAGGTACAACTGCCGGTTCACCAGTCCTTACTTTTTTTAAAGAAAATTGTATTTTGAGATTTTCTTTTTAACAATTCTATTTTATTGTTATATTTGATAGTATTCTCCTGTCTCACCATGTCCTTCAGATGAAGCCATACTCACTCGCACACTTACTGAAAGCACCAAGCCAAAGCCGAATATCGCTTCTCTGCGCTGCTCTGTAAGAGTCTCGGCTGCCAGGGCTCCGCACGACTCCTACAAGCCTACGACAACACTAGACCTCATGCACAAATGAGGATGTGGGAGATTTTTTAAAGGTGTGTGTGTTCTGATTTGTTGTTTTTTGTGTGTGTGTGTGTGTGTGTGTGTGTGTGTGCGCAGTTGGTGTGGTCCTTACCCGTGAAAGTTCTGTTCACACTTTCATTTAGAAGCACAACCCTGTATGAAGAGCTTTCACAGATTAAAAAAAAAAAAAAATGATGTCATTACCTAGCTGGGCCTATAGCCATGTGTTACTGAACATTTGAGTACGGTTTTGTGCGTCTCTTTCTCCAGTAGTAAGCACAACCCCGATGCAACTTCCTGAAGGATTTCCACACAGCCTCCTCGGCCTGTTTGTGTTACTCTATGCACAACAAGTAGCGGTATGACTGACTTGTATCAGTCTACAGAGAGATGATGTATTATGGTGAAATTATGTAGTGCGGAGGTGTGCAGCCAGCGGCCGTGGTTTTGTGTTTGGTGTAAATTGTGGAATGTCTGTTGTGATTTCTGTTTCCCCCTCCCCTTCTCGTTTTCCTTGTGTCGGCCTACTTCAAATCAGTTCTTGGTTACCTGGAATATTTTCATGGGCATTTAATTGAACCTTTGGATTTTTGGCAGGTTGGCGTTTCAGGACATTCAGTGTAAGGTCTGAGACCTACTTCAGACTATTAGATTGCATCTTTTTTTTCTTCCCTTCCCACTAAAAAGTGAAATGCTTTAGCCTTGTGTACCATAAGCAGTCCAGAACTGGCTAGATACAGTCGGTCAAGCTTGTCCTCATTGATGTAGAATTTTTGTGTACGTATGTAAATTCTAACCAATTTTCCCGTTCGCAGTCTGTCTGAAGTCTTGTTATGCACAGAAACCTATGCAGTTTTTTAAAAATATATATTTATCGGTTACAGCTTTTTATACTTCCAATTTGTTTTCCTCTTTTTCATTTGCTTTTTTTGTGCTAAATTCATCTACCGTAGATGATTGTCGACATATCTCTTGATAAGCTTACAAAAGCCGAAGTAGTAGTCACAGCGTATATTAAGATAACCTAACAAGTCAGACTGAATAAAAAGTCTTCTCGGAACTGCTTGGCATTTGTGCTGCTTCCTGTAACTTCTAAGGCGGAGCGAAGAAGACTGCACCGGCTATATTTTAATCAGAACCTTTGACTTGGAAGATGAGCTGATGTTTCTAGAGAGATAAAGACAGAGACAGACAGACCATGAACAAGGTCGTTTTAGGCAGTTTGCATGTAAGGGTGTCATTTCCTCAAGGTCATACCATGGATTAGGCAAATGTGTCATTACAAACATTATTGATACCCAAATGTGACCACTCGTACACAAACCAAAATATTAAAATGCTGATGCTGGGAATCTTCTGCCGTTGACCCTATGAATTCCTCTGAGCTGAGCGGTCACCCTTAATCAGTCCTCGACAGACCGTGTGTCCTGGTTTTCCATCCACCAGTGGACCTCAGTTGTCACTCTTGCAACGTCTGTTTTATTTCAGTTTCATCTTGGTGTCTGTTATCTGTATGCAGCAGAAATAAATCAAGCGAGGGTGTTTAATTTAATTTTTTCTTTCATTCCATCTGAAGTTCTATCACCTGAGGTTCCATCAGAATGTTACCAGCCCAGAGAGCAGCTCCGAGTCTGGGCCAGGGTCCGCTCTGGCCCACATCTGGCCCAGTGTGTCCCACTGAGTCTGCTGCTCTCTGGAGCCTGTGTGCTGATGTGTATGGTGTTGATGTCAGTATGTATGGTATGGTATGGGCAGTGTGTTGGTAATTGTGAAGTGATTCCTGTCATGTCGAGTCCTGATGTGTCAATCATTGCCGGAGCCAAAAAATGTCTGTTGGCGCTTTAGTACTCTCTGAATGTATTCCTCTCGGGCTGTAGAGTAATAAAGAACACCTTTTTTTGAACAACTTTCTACAAGAGTTTTTGTTGTCTCTGTGTATGATTTTTACATTGGAACACAATTGGGTTCTGCATAGCAGCAATTGGCCCTTGGTCCACTAATGAGTTTCTTGATAGATCGATAGATAGATAGATAGATACTTTATTGATCCCTAAGGGGAAATTCATTAGGGAAGTGAACAATACTTTATTAAGTGTGTGATGTGCAGATGTAAGCAAAGGCACAGCAAGTGCTGAATTACTGAGTAATAATAATGAAAAAAGGTCATCTGTAACAGACCCAGTAGCCTACTGCTGTAGTGGTGCTTCTGGGCAGTGTTACTCGGCCTCAATTTCAATGTTCGTTGGGGCGCTGTAGCATACAGCAGTCAAGCTGGAGTCAAGCCTGTGAGGGCCAAGGGATGTTCTGTCAAACTGACAAGTGCAACAGGGTCTCTTTTGCAGACACTTTGAGCCCTGTATGCGTACATTTCATAAGTTGGCATGTAGGATGGGGAATTGCCCATAACTTATAGTTTTATGATGTGACGCGTGAGGTTACCAATTGTGAACAAATGCCATAAAGTCCCTAAGAAAATTACCCATAATTCATAGCTTTGTGCTGTGAGCGACATGTTTACCAAAAGTAAATAAATGGTATAAAACTGCAATGTGAGTAACCTATGCAACATTTTTGGACATAATGTGGCAGCACACCATTCTAATTTATCCGTGTGGACGAGGCCGTACATTCAGCCAGAGACTCTGTCCTGATGCTAACCCACCACCTAAACCATGGCTGGGGAGAAATCATCTCACCACTTATATGCAGAGGTGGAAAGTAACGAAATACATTTACTCACGTTACTGTACTGAGTAGTTTTTCTGTGTATTTTGTATTTTTGAGGTAGTTTATAAAATCGGTATTTTTTTTACTTGATTACATTTTGAGTGAAGTATTGTACTTCGCTACATCAAAAATCCCATCCGTTACTTGAGTAAAAATAACTGATTCGTGGCTATATTAATTGTTTCAGAAAAAAAAAAAATCAACATGAATTCAGAAAAAGACTAACGAAAACGGAAAGGGAAAATCGCGCCCTAAACCACTAGCCTAGTGATAATGATCATGTAGCCTACAACAGGACATGAATCAAGCTGGCGCCATGCAGTCTTTCTGAAAGTGATGGAGACTGGATCACGAAATGCATCAGATTAGCCTAACCTATTAAAGTGTATTTTCCGCTATTCCAATCGGTTGTCTCAGTTCGTTTTAGCACTAATGATTGCAGAGATATTTAAGCAAACACCATGGGATTTCGTGTTTTGACGTTTGTGCTCACCTTTCTTTGGAAAGAAGTTTATTAGCAGTTGTTTCCCCTCATTTTGATGTCTCTCTTTTTCCTGTTTTGGCCTTTGTTTTTAGTAACCTGACTTGGCTTTCTTGGAGAAAGACATTGCACCAGCAGCACAACAATTAGCGGTCCACTACTAGCGATGCTCAACTAAATAAACAAAAGATAGACTACCTTATGAATCGTGCAGGCGGACTAAACCATTTAGCTCTTTAGCAAGGGAGAGTGAGAGTGACCGTACACAGTTGTCACTATGTTTTGTATACAAAATCCAGTCAGTCAAACTTTAAATTTCGTCTGACATTCATTTTGACATTTAATTTGGAAGTTAAAATGTCCAGGTAAAATAAATATATGGTGGAAATAAGTATTGAACCCGTATTTTTCTTTTCAGTAATTAGCCTAAACTTCCAGTGAGTCTATTCGAAATTTTTAACACATATATATTAACACACATATAAACAATCCAAACATAAGAGTTTTGTGTATTAAAGTGGAATGGCACAGGAAAAAAGTATTGAACGTGCCTACTGAAATTTCTTCAATACTTTGTGGAAAAGCCTTTGTTTGTAAAGACAGCTTCAAGACATTTCCTGTATGACAAAACTTATTGGTCGCAGTATCAGGTCTGATTTTGGCCCATTGTTCTAAACAGATTCCAGGGGTCCCTCTTGTGAATCCTGATCTTTAGTTACTTCCAGAACTGCTTAATTGAATTTAATTGAATTGGCTGCCTTCAAGTCTTTCTGGAGCTTTCTCCGAGTGGTCCTTGGCTCTTGGAATTGACTATCCTTCTGACTCCCTGGTCAGAAATATTACGAGGAGATCCTGTGCATGGCCGGTTGATGATGCAGTGATGTTTCTTCCACTTGCAGATAATGGCTTCCATGCTGCTTACTGGAAGATTCTGATGTTTTGAAATGCATCTGTAACCAGTTTCATTGATATGTTTTGCAACAAAGATTGCAAAGGTCTTGGGAGAGCTTTTTGCTTTTATCCATCATGAAATGTTTCTTGTGTGACACCTTGGTAGCCTAATGAAAAACCTTTTTTATAGCCCATCAATATGTAGGCTACTAACCAAGCTTATATTAATTTGCACAGATAGAAAGGATAACTACTCTCTATACAGATTCCAGCTCGTTCCTTCCCTTTCCTTGCCTTAGTGCTTTTTCGTAGCGTGTTTAATACTTTTCCCCTGTGTTATTCCACTTCATTACATGACTCTACTTATGGAGTTGTTTGGATTTTTTATGTGTGGATTACCTGAGTTATTACTAATGCCTGGTGAAAATGTTGTGCCCCCTGTATTCCACTTTTCACGGGCCCTTTCCTCCATTGGGGCCCTATACTTCCCACTTTCCCCCCAGTACGACGCCCTTTAATCTGCTGAACCTTCTGCTCGTTTCCAAATATAAAAAAAACTCTCTGCAACTCAATATTGGCCTGCCTGCCTCAGCTGCCTGTGAGGGGCTTTTCAGTTGTGCTGGATTACTGTTCACTGCAAAGCGAGACAAGGATGAGTGCAACTAACTTTGAAAATCAACTACTGCTCAAACTTAAAGGAGAACTCCGGTGATTTTTCACATAGATCTCCATTTCTCAACGTCCTTTTCAGGCAAGTACCTCCACTCGGCGGCCATATTGCAACACTTTTTGGGCACTTATCGTGCATCTATTTCAGCAGAAATGCGTGTGCGTAAGGCTTCACGACACCAATCTTGCTCCAGCAGCGAGATCACAACAGATGATTGGCACGATGTCTTCACAGCACACCACATGATTGGCTCAATGTATTTTACAACACACCACATGATTGGCTCAATGTATTCACATGTCGACGTTTTGCCGCGGAAGGGTTGTGATATGTGTAGACATATGATGTGTAGACAACTGCCATATTGGCGTTACAAACTAACCCCATGCATTACTATGGAGGATTTTTTGAGTGCTGTATCTCCTCATTAGAAAGTCTTTGGTGAAACTGGTTGTTCTGGTACCCCCCCCCCCCCCAAAAAAAAAAAAAGTAACTAAGTAACTTTTACTTTTAACTTGTACTTGAGTAATATTTCATCAAGGTATTGGTACTTTTACTTGAGTACAATATTTTCGTACTTTTTCCACCTCTGCTTATATGACATGCATTTATCATAAAAAAAAAAACTCATAATAAAACGTGAAAATAAATGTGTTGTTGAGGAAATATCTCTTCTTTGTATCATTTGTGATCATTTGTAACATGATTTAGTCTCTAAAAAAAACATGGAGAACAATGCCAGGCTTTAATGGCCTTGCTTGGTCTATTCTGCGCTATCGCACACGGTACTGCATTGTTGGACATATTGATGATTGTGATGATGCATGAAGCCAAGATAAAACTAGATGTACCGCAGAGCGGTACAAAATATGACCGCCGCCCAGTCCAGCACATTTTTTTCCACAAAAAGAAATCACGCTGAAAGGCCTATATGATTCTAACTGTCTCACTAAATTGCATTATCCACACTCAATTCTCACTGGTATCTGCTAGACAACAAGTACCAAAACATGATTAGTTCATAGATTTCACATGTAAAATTTATTTTATACAACCCCACCTCCATCTTGCCTGTTTATAATTCTGAGAAATTCTTGATTGTTTGTGTTATGTTTATGTTATGTGTGTGTGCGTGTGTGTGTGTGGGTGTGTGTGTGGGTGTGCGTGCGTGCTTGTGTTTGTGCCTGTGTATGTGCCTGTGCATGCAAGCGTACATATGTCTACTGTGTGAGTATGTGTCATACGTATGATTACTGTGAATGTATGTGTGTGTGTGTGTGTATCTGTTTGTGCACATGTGTGCACATGAAATGGGTTAACATGACCCCTGGAGGCAAACATACGGAAAAAAATGGTCATCCTAGGCCCTACAGTTCTCAAGATATTCACAGAGAACTGTGTCTGCCCTACCCTCCTTTCGGGTGGTCCAGTCCAGCGGGGGGGCTACAGATCAAAACGAAAAATGACGGTTCCATGCTATCCATGTGGGGGTACATGCCCACCAAGTTTCGTGTACCCCGGTCTTTCAGTGTCCCGGGAATCCTTGTTGGTGTACGTCACTAAATGTACACATAAATTATTTTATTGTAAGGCCCCCCATGAACGAAAGTACACAAAACTTGGCATGCATTCGGAGGGTGTCATAATGATCCTACACTTTTAATTTCGTGCAGTTTTAACCTTGTCAGCCAGAGATATTGTGATGAAAACACCTAATTTTTTGCTTTTTAATTTTTAACTAGGTGGCGCTATACATGAAATAAGTGGTAATGGGATGGGTTGACATGCCCCCTTAAGACCAACATACATAAAAAAGATGGACCTCCTAGGCCCTACGGTTCTCGAGATATTCACAGAAAACTGTCTCCGGCCACCTACAGGCCAGTTGGTGTATAGTAACATAAATTAATTTATTGTGTGGCCCCCCATGAACGGAATTCCACAAAATGTGGCGTGCATACAGAGGGTGTCATAATGATCCTACACTTCCAATTTTGTGCAGTTTTGACTATGTTAGGTCACAGATACCTTCAATTACAACACTTCATTTTTACTTTTTTGTGTTTAACTAGGTGGCGCTATACATGAAATGAGTGGTTATGGAATGGGTTGGCATGGCCCCTTGAGATCAACATAAAAAAAAAAAAAATGGTCCTTCTAAACCCCACGGTTTTCGAGATATTCACAGAAAACTGTGTCTGCCCTACCCTCCTTTCGGGGGTCCAGTCAAGCGGGGGGGTTACAGATCAAAACGAAAAACGATGGTTCCATGCTATCCATGTGGGGTTACATGCCCACCAAGTTTCGTGTACCCCGGTCTTTCTGTGTCCCGGGACTCATTGACGGAAATTTGGGCATGCGAAAAAGAAAAAAAATCTGACTAAACCTATGGCGGTCATCATTATATTAACCACATTTACCACAGCATGTGGCCCAGATTTCCTTCCAAATCCTAAATTATTCACTTAATTACATAATGATGGGGAGGGGGGGGGGGGGGGGGGTAATAATAGGCACTTGGAAGCATTTGGACAGAAGGCAAATCAATGCCTGAAGCAAGATAATTTATAACCCCTCACTTAGTCACCGCACAATGTGCTTGGCCACAGCTCCCCCTGGTGGTAAAACATTGCAGTTACTATCAACTCACTTCTCTTACACTTAATGGCACAACACTTGACATACACATTCCTGTATAGTCACATAACAAAACCTGTTACAGATAATTGTCTATTTCTATAAATGTCCTAGCCCTTGCCTAATTGCAACACAGTGCCTGAGAGCTTTAAGGCCTGCTTATTTGTTCAGAATGTAGCTTGCAGTGGTAACACTTTACAGTAAGGCTACATGAATTATCATGAATTCATGCATGAATTAATTCATGATTTATGCATTACTTCATTCCTTTATGTCTTATGAATAATCAGTAAATTACATGAGTTCATAGTCTCTAATTCATGAACCACACATCAACATAAGCAGTAGGTACGGTGTGCACATCATTATGATTTATTTATTTCTTAAGCATGATCATCATGATTACATGAGTTTAAGGTTAATTACTCAAAAGTTCATCATGTCTATGGCCCCTCAACTAAAGTTGTGAATGATTACATGTGTTAAAGGAATTATCCGGAGTAAAATGCACTTTAGATCAATTTACGGATGATTGGGAGTACATACGTTGAGTTGACATCCAAATCATGTCATTCGGATGTGTTTTGAGAAAGTTCGATGTTACCATTTTTAGTCAAAGCTCATTAGCGTGGAAGTGAGAAGGGCATATTATTTCGCCGCTACAAAACGCTATTTTTATACCTCTTCTACAGTTCCAAACAACATTACACTTACGTGGTAGTGAGTAGAGGGTCCCTAAAGCCAAACCGAAGTATCCCGAGGTCTTTATGTGGTCGGATAGAGAGTCCAGAATGAATTTCATCAAGCCAGTACCTTTCCGGAAATGTTGCCATCTTTGCTGCCATCTTTAGGGGAAAGTCAGTAGGAGTCGATTGCCAAGTGTGCTCTCGAAATTCACATTTTCGTCACCGTTTAAAAAAAAAAAAAAAAAAAAAAAAAAACATAGTTGTGTTCCGATCAGAGTTTGAGCAGTGATGACATTTTTGGCAGACAAATGATCATGATCACCTAATGTTTGATGTGCTGTTCATGTATCAGGTCACAAATAATCATGATCACCTAATGTTTGATGTGCTGTTCATGTATCAAATAATCATGATCACCTAATGTTTGATGTGCTGTTCATGTATCAAATAATCATGATCACCTAATGTTTGATGTGCTGTTCATGTATCAAATAATCATGATCACCTAATGTTTGATGTGCTGTTCACGTATCAGGTCACAAATAATCATGATCACCTAATGTTTGATGTGCTGTTCATGTATCAAATAATCATGATCACCTAATGTTTGATGTGCTGTTCATGTATCAAATAATCATGATCACCTAATGTTTGATGTGCTGTTCATGTATCAAATAATCATGATCGATCACCTAATGTTTGATGTGCTGTTCATGTATCAAATAATCATGATCACCTAATGTTTGATGTGCTGTTCACGTATCAGGTCACAAATAATCATGATCACCTAATGTTTGATGTGCTGTTCATGTATCAAATAATCATGATCACCTAATGTTTGATGTGCTGTTCATGTATCAGGTCACAAATGACAGACTTTGAACTCATGCCAATTCCTGATGATTCATGAGATGAGGAATGAAGTAATACATACATCATGAATTCATGTACCCTTACCGTAAAGTGCCGTACCGTACAACATGTAAACAAAAAAACACATAAGCATGGAGTCATAAGATAATTTTATTTGGGGGGGGGGGGGGTGTAATGAGTCAGCCCTGTAAAGTGGGGGTGTGAGTGTGATGTGACAGTGATTGTATGTGTGTGTAAACTGTGTAACAGATAAAAGATGCTGTGAGTCTCTCATATCATATGCCACAAATTGCTTCTTAAAACATTACCGTATACATTTAGCTAGGTACTGAATCTCACATAGCCTGGTGTCTTCCTCAAAAAATGCACATTTATATATGTGTGTGTGTGTGTGATGTTTAAAGGTGTTGAAGGTAGTCTTTGTTCAGAGTTGTGGAACGTGTGTAACTTTTCAGTTCCATTGGGATACCTGCAAGAGCTCATCACCACATGGAGACCCACTACTGGGGGGAGAACCACACAGAGAAATGCAACGGTCAAATAGTGTCCTGGTGAACAATAACGCAAACAAACAGTAGCATATGAACACAATGAATCAGTGCAAACTTCAGTGAAGTTTGTTAAAGTGAATCTGTGCAACATGTATCCATTCACTCATTCACCCACTCAATCAGTAGTACAGGTAAATGTGCAGGCGCAGGCCAAGGGGAATCCAAAAACCAATGACCAAAGTTTTCTCCTTCAGTGATTTTTTTTTTTTTTTTTATTGACGTTCAAACGTTTCAACCATCCCAGGTTTTCCTAAGGTTCTCTTGCTCTGTAAAAGTGGAAAGAAAACACTCACAAAAGGAGAAAGCTGAACTGTGTGAAGCCTTATGAAATGAACCTTGTCCCGATTCATCTATGGCCCGCTGCACATTGAGCTATTTGGGGCTGAAAAAAAAAAATAATGCTACCTTCACAAAGCAAGTTCCAGTGCTTTTGTTTCTTATATTGTTTTCTCGTGGTGGCCTGGATTGGGCTTACTGGGAAATTAAACATTTGTGTTTGTACATTAGTGTGTCTACTTAGTAGTGTGTGGTGGGACTGGCTTTATCGAAATGATCACATGGCAGTCCCGAGACATGAAGGATTCTCCCATTCCCTTCCCAGTTCCCTTGCAGTCTATCGTTGGCATTGTATCTGGAGAGCCTGACTAGGAAGACATCTCTTACCAAATTATAGTCTATAATGGCAACTTAAAATATAATGTCCAGCACTGTTAGTGTTTCAGTAATCGCAGTATTATCAACTGTAATTAGCGCACCACACAGCACCTTGATCTGACCATGTCCAGTAAAGCATAATTACAGCTTTACAGCTGCCTTTTAGTGTCTTCAAGGGTTAGACACACACACACACAAGCGCGCACACACACACACAAGCACACACACACACACACACACACACACCGGCGCGCACACACACACACACGCACACACACGCGCACACACACACACAAAAAACACACACAAAAAACACACACAAAGAAGCTTTAAACCGTGTGAGCTACCTCAAAATCCAAACCAAACCTCAATTAACCTCAATCTTTAATCCTCAAGTATTTAAAAGTTTGCGATCTTTCTCACCGAATATCCTCAACAAGCTCCCAATGTGTTGAGGCTGCAATGGACAAGTTGGTTCTGGCATACTGTACCATGATACCCCTTCTCACCCTCGTGCCTTTGCCCCAGCTACCCCCCTGTTACCCCCCCAACCGTCTCAGAGGCGGCTGCGGTCCAGTCTCTTCTTGGCAGGGTTGGGGTACTGCGGGTTCTCGATGACGCCCTGCCCGAACTTGAGCTCGAGGAAGGCGCGGTGGTTGTTGGGCGCGTAGGCGGTGACGCCGGCGAAGGGCATGGGCACCAGCGGCTGCAGGAAGTGCTCGGGGAACTCCACGTCCTGCTTGTGCTCCGTCCACGTGTCTTTGGTCATGACGCCGTTGCGCGCGTAGAACGGCCACAGGTCCACGTGCAGGTGGTTGACCTCGCTGTACTGGACGCGGTAGAAGTCGCCCTCCACCGCCCGCTCCCACACGTAGCCTTTGGCGTCCACCAGCGAGCCCGAGTCCAGCCCTCGCAGCTGCTCGCAGTTGGGCACGTCCTCCAGGTAGATGCCCAGGTCCACGTCGTAGTCCCAGGGGATGATGTCCTGGTGGCGGGCCGCCCCGAGAAGGCTGCCCCCTTCTAGCCAGTAGCGCACGCCGGCGCCTTCCAGCACGCCGATGACGTACTTGGTGGTCTCGCGGAGCGCGCGCAGGCAGCAGGGGGGCGTCCAGCGCTCCAGGTACAGGTAGTCGGGCGTGTCGTCGCGCACCGTGCCGAAGCAGCGCGGCGTCTCCTTGCTGCAGCCGAACCACTGCTCGCGGCCGTCGGCGTGCAGCAGCCGCTTGAGGCCGAAGCCGCGCGCGAGTGCCGTCGTGGCCTCCTTCCGCCGCGTCTCGGCCTTCCACTGGCCGTGCGCCGAGCCGAAGAGCGGCCGTCGGCCGGCGGCGAAGCACGGCGCCTCCAGGAGCTTGACGCGCCATCCGCGCAGCGCCGTCTGCACGAACAGCGAGGTCAGCAGCGGCCGGCCGAGCGGCGTGGACAGGTTGAAGAGGTCCTCGGCGCGCAGCAGGACCACGGCGTCGCCGGAGAGAGCCGTGCACACGCTGCCACTGCTGCCCGAGGCGGCCGGAGAGTACGTGGCCGTCCACTCGCGCATGCTGACGCGCAGGTGCAGGCACTGGACGGCCGAGCGCGACAGCACGGGGGCCGCCACCAGACGCACCGTACCCCCACCCTCACCCTCCAGCTCACGGATCAGGTGCTCCACCTAAGAGGAGGAGAGGAGGAGGAGAAGAGGAGGAGAAGAGAAGAGGAGGAGAAGAGGAGGAGTAGAGGAGGAGTAGAGGATGAGGAGATGAGGAGAAGAAGAGGAGGAGAGGATGAGGAGATGAGGAGAAGAGGAGGAGAAGAGGAGGAGAAGAGAAGAGGAGAAGAGGAGTAGAGGATGAGGAGATGAGGAGAAGAGGAGGAGAAGAGAAGAGGAGGAGAAGAGGAGGAGCAGAGGAGGAGAAGAGGAGGAGAAGAGGAGTAGAGGATGAGGAGATGAGGAGAAGAGGAGGAGAAGAAGAGGAGAGGAGGAAAAGAGGAGGAGGAGGAGAAGAGGAGGAGAAGAGGAGTAGAGGATGAGGAGATGAGGAGAAGAGGAGGAGAGGAGGAGGAGAAGGGGAGAAGAGGAGGAGAGGAGGAGAGGAGCAGGAGGAGGAGGGGAGGAGGAGGAGGATATAAGAGAGGAGATAACAGCATAAATGAGAAGGACGGGGTTATCATGTTAGTAACACTGGGCACTACACTGGACACCATGAAAGCCCAGTAGGCAATGGGAGCCCAGAGGAGTAGTGTGTGTGTGTGCATGCGTGTGTGTGTGTGTGTGTGTATGTGTGTGTGTGTGTGTGCGTGTGCGTGTGCATGCACGTGCATCTGTGTGCATATGTGCGTGTGTGTGCATGCGTGTATGTGTGTGTGTGTGTATACAGTATGTGTGTGTGTGTGTGTATGTGTGTGTGCATATGTGCGTGTGTGCATGTATATGTGTGTGCATATGTGTGTGTGTTTGTGCATATGTGCATGTGTGTACAGTATGTGTGTCTGTGCGTGTATACAGTATGTGTGTGTGCGTGTGTATGTGTGTGTGCATATGTGCGTGTTTTTGTGCATATGCGTGCGTGTGTGTGTGTATATGCGTGTGTGTGCGTGTGTGCATGTATATGTGTGTGCATATGTGCGTGTGTTTGTGCATATGTGCATGTGTGTGTGTGTATATGCGTGTGTGTGCGTGTGTGCATGTATATGTGTGTGCATATGTGCGTGTGTTTGTGCATATGTGCATGTGTGTGTGTATACAGTATGTGTGTCTGTGCGTGTATACAGTATGTGTGTGTGCGTGCGTGCGTATATACAGTATGTGTGTGTGCGTGCGTATATACAGTGTGTGTGTGTGTGTGTGTGTGTGTGTGTGCGTGCGTGTGAATATACAATATGTGTGTGTGTGTGTGTGTGTGTGTGCGTGCGTGTATACAGTATGTGTGTGTGTGTGTGTGCGTGTGTGTATACAGTATGTGTGTGTGTGTGTGTGCGTGTGTGTATACAGTATGTGTGTGTGTGTGTGTGTGTGTGTGTGTGTGTGTGTGTGTGTGTGTGTGTGTGTGTGTGCGCGTGTATACAGTATGTGTGTGTGTGTGTGTGTGTGTGTGAGTGTGTGTATACAGTATGTGTGTGTGTATACTGTGTGAGTGTGTGTGTGCGTGTATACAGTATGTGTGTGTGTATACTGTGTGTGTGTGTGTGTGTGTGAGCGTGTATACAGTATGTGTGTGTGTGTGTGTGCGTGTGCGTGTATACAGTATGTGTGTGTGTGTGTGTGTGTGTGTGTGTGTGTGTGTGTGTGTGTGTATGTGTGTGTGTGTGTGTGTGTGTGTGTGTGACCCCACCTGTCTCCCGTGCTCCAGCTCCACCCCGTCCGGCACCAGCAGCACGAACTCCGTCTGCACGTGGAACTCTGGCCGGTTGGCCTGAGGGGGCAGCTCAGGGCTGGGGGCCAGGACCAGGAGCCTGGCGGCTCCTCCCGCGGGCAGCGCCAGGGGCGGGTAGGGCGGCGTGTCCGCAACCGCCAGGAAGGGCAGGTCTGGCCGCTGGCGCAAAAACGAGCGCGCCACCTCGCCCACGTAGTTCTCAAAGTCCTCGAACTCCCGCACCAGCACCGTCACACGCGGGCTGCCCCCGCCTCCGCTGCGCCCGCTCAGGTCCGACTTCGCCCCAGCCACCCCTGCCAGGTTGGCACCACCACCACCACCACCGCCACCTCCCAGCCCCACTGCTGCCAGTCCCACCCCAGCCCCGAGACCTCCGGCGCCGGACAGGCCAGTCTTCTTGGAGCCCTTGCTCTGCTCCCGGCGGCGCTCCATCATCTGCTGCTGGGCGCGCGACACGTAGTAGAGGATGAGCAGGTTGATCACGATGGCGCCCGCCAACAGGGCCTGGCAGAAGCTCACCCGCATGGCCACAAGGCGAGGTGAGGCTAGGCCAGGCTAGGCTAGGCACACACCTGGAGTCCCAGACCACAGAACCAAAGGGTACTGATGGGATTCTGTGGGTCAAAGTGCATCCAACGCCAACTCCAAATCCATCACTTACTGTACACTAACAAACACTAATCTTTTCTAAGTTATTTTGTGTCGTGGTGGTGCAGTGGTGAAAGGCTGTCTTATCAAGGCTCCTCATACTCTTGTAACACAATCCCTGATGCCATTCTGCCTGATTGTGTCTTGGGGTTACAGTAGCATTGGTGGCACGGTCAGTGACCTGTACCTTTCATACAGACCTCTCTTCACCTGTTTAAAATGGCCGCCGTCTCCAGCATGATCAGTGAAGAGCAGCTTTCAAGAGAGCGGACAGACGAGGGCTGGCCTGCATGCTGACCCTGTGCCTGGTGTCAGACCGGCTTCTCTCATCAAGGGGAAGGTTCCGGAGCAGGCAGACGTCCGTGTGTGTCTGAGAATCTCGTCACTGTAGAGTGTCACACCTGTCTGGTACCATAGCAGCACACCTGGAACACACCATACACACACACTCCATATTAAGACTGTTACTGCTGAGGATTGTAGTCTACACACTAAATCTACAGTGTTCAAACATCAGATACAGAGGACATAAGAGACTTTGACTTTGCATGTTGTATGTACAATCTCTGTAAATAGCGTTTACATTCTTCAAAAGTTGGAATGTCATTCTGTATGATGACGACACAATGTTGCACAAATGTTGTTTATGAATTTCTCCAACTGTGTCTGTGGTTGGACTTTTTCAGTTTAACAAGATGACCCAGAAAACACTGCAGCAGGGGACGTTTCTCAACTGATTCAAGGAGTCAATTAGTCCAGTCAGAATGCTCCACATTCAAGCACAACTCTGCCATTCTGGCTTAAGTGGGACAGCCCTTGTTCAACAGCAGTTAACTCTGGCTCTGCCCCCAGGTATGGCTTTTGAAAACGTCTGTTGCAGTTTACTCGTGTGTGGTTAACATGCAGTGCAGCTTGAATCAGCATCTCATTTTAGCTCCCATGCGTTCAGTCGTGAATTTACTTTGTATCATTCCTCCTCATGCAGCAAACATAGGGGCTTGATAAATAAAGGGGTGGTCAGTGCGACCCGTTAGGAGGGCAGGTGAAATAACGGCTAGCAACACTGCGGCCAGTGCCTACCTGCTATTCCTTTGAGATGAGAGCTGTAGTCTATGAGCAATGGGCATAGCTGCTGCTGCTGCTACAGGCGTTCGTTGTGGCTTTATAAAACATTAGCAGATGTTCTGTCGATCAATAAAACGATCTTGTGCTGCATTGTTGATGGCATTTTAGAGCAATCCGGGCAGTTACGCTAGGCTACTGCATGCGACGATTAAGATTACTGTCAATATTGCCTCGTGTAATCCTTTTGTTTTCTACAATATGTCATTCAAATAAAAACGGATGAAGGGGAACGTGTGACGGCAGCTTTTCTTTTCCTTCGCCCTCTTCTCTGGTCAGTCAGTCAGTCAGACAGCATACAGTATCGCCGTTTGTTTCTCCTAGACGAGTACACACGCAGGAAGCTGGAGTGAGATCACAATGTGGCAGGAAGCTTCCACCCATAGTACAGCAGCAGTAGGTTGAGGACTGGAAGCGCTCACTATTTGGCACAGTTTCTCTGTGAGCGCTGGTGTAGCTCTACGTTAGTGAGAAAGTAAGGAGAGAGAGGGAGAGAGAGCAAGAAAGCAGTGTGTGTGTGAGTGGAAAGGGACAGGGTAACCTATTATTATCATTCTCGCTGCGTTTTTCCACCTCCAGTGCTGGCGGCGGCTCGAACGCTAAAATGGAGGCGGAAAGATCCGGCGGAGTAGCGGGTGGAACGAACCAGAACTCCGCGGGCAGCGGCGTGGGGCGCAATCCGAACGGGCCGAAAGCCGTGCTCGGACCAGCAGCAGCGGCCGGGGCGATGGCAGGAGCCTTGCCGCCTCGGGAAGCGCAGGACGGAGAAGCAGGCCTATCACTTCCTGGGATCTTGCATTTCATTCAGTACGAATGGGGACGTTTCCAGGCCGAAAAATGTCGCTGGGAAGCCGAGAGGGACGAACTCCGGGTAAGCGCTTCCAATTCCTGCGGTTGGGCTGAGCCCTTCAAAGAAATTGAGTAGTGACGCTGGCGTCTTATGTAGCTTCTGTTCGAATAGTGGAATAATGGATATTGCGATGCTTTTGGGAACATTCGCTTCGTGGTTCGAGAGATTGAGTTTAAACAACTGTTTTGATAATAGCGTGTCTTTTGTTACAAGTTGGCCCTGATCAAACATTTGGAAGGGGTAAGACACGAGTAGTCTCTCGCTGTAATCACTCACCAGTAGCCGTGTAGCAATCACAGATTAGGAAGATATAGTAGTACTTTTTATTCTTAATCCGACAAATCCAATGTTTTGTCAGCCATTACATTCTGTTCATCCATTGAAACTTATCAGACAGCGTCCGCTTTTAACCAATCTATTGTAATTCAATTCCAGTGTAGGCTATAGCTGCTACTGAAAGTGACGGTTCTGTTCCCTTTTGTTGGTTATCGATTGTCTAAAATCTAAAATAGAGCAGCATCCGATTTTTTCTGTTGTCGTGAAACTGCGCCCTTGCCATATTTTCCATCCGTCTAGGTTTTTGATGGTCAGACACAATGTATTGTCAAGCAAGCCCGCTATATGTAAACATACATAAAATGGGTGTAGCAGCGATTCTGTGTAACACACAAAGCCAAGTAAATTGGCGTACATATTTGATAAGCGGGCTACAAAGCTATAACCGACGCTGCTATAAATATCTATGTATATATATATATATATATATATTTAATTTCTCTGGTTGGTGGGAGATTACTGTACGTCACGTGACCACAACCACCACTACTACTGGGATACGGTAAGATGCGTTTGTAGCCTAAATCCTCAAGCTACACGAACGAAAAAGACCAGTGACGTAATGCAGTCTCTTAAGGTTTATAAGTGTGATTTGTTTTTATTTTTCCCTACTGCTCTAGGGAACGCGCACACGCTCACAAATACACACACATACTCACACACACACACACACACACACACACACACACACACACACACACACACACACATCTCAAAAGAGCCAGAAAAATTTCCCTTGTAAAACATGTCCCATTTTATATATAGTCCTGTAAAAAATAGATGGCCCAGTAGCCACCATGTGACATTTTCCTCCCTCTACCCTGAGTATAGGGTACCAGTCATTAGACCTGTCCTAGTGTGTCGCCTGTTAATTGCACTGTATAGTAACAATAATAATAATGACGATGATAACATATAGAAGACATACAAATTATGTGTTTCACGTTGGAGACCCTAAATATAACCCACACCAGCTTTTGGAAATAGAGAGGCAAGTCCATTTTGGCTTTGGATCCGAGTCCCATTTATCGCCCTTGAACTTCCATGTTCTGCCGGCCCACTTAGCCATATTGGCCCGTCAGTGGAGCGTAGAGCGGGGGCCTGTGAGAGAAACGAACAATTAGGGTGGCCTGCTGGAGGTGGCAGCAGCCGGAGGGGGTTACGTAAGAGGAGATGCCAGCGAGCTTTGCCCAGTGGAGCCCCCCCCCCCCCCCCCCCCCCCACTGCCCACAGAGCAGCAGGAGGAGGAGAGCCATGTTGGCATCCCGGGCCTCAGTGCCAGGTTCTGGGTGCCAGTGGGAATGTGTGGCGGAGCGGTGGCCTCAAGGGCCTGACTGGCCTGCTAGAGCTTCAGCGTTCGTTCGCTTGTGTCGTTGGTTCGTTGGCTCACTTGCTGAGGGTGCTGGCTGTGTGTGTGTGTGTGTGTGTGTGTGTGTGTGTGTGTGTGTGTGTGTGGCATGCATGGTTGAGGAGGAGTCACACACGTGCTCTCGCTTGCTCTAACACATGCACATGTGCTCTGCCACTTACACGCACGCTTACACACAGACACACACACACACAAACACGCACACACACACTTGTTTGGAGCTGCATGGCTCCAAAAGGCTAATAATAGAATGTTGAAAGATGACTGTCATCCTGAAGTGGTTGTATTTTATGTGTGTGTGTGTGTTGTAGAGGAACACCTGTCCTTACAGGGTCCCTGTTGGTCGCCAGCAGAGACCATCCGATCCTCCTCTTCCTCTTCATCAATGTTCTTCCTCCCCCTAAGCTCCTGCCAGCTTTTTCTGCCTTTTCACATTCTATTCTTTTCTCATTCTCTCTCTATGTCTCTCTCTCTTCTTCCATTTGTTTACTCTCTATCCTTCCATCCGAAACTTGTCTTCTCCTCCCTTCTGTTCTTCTCCCCCTCTCCGTTTGGCATTGTCTTCCCATCTTGCCCCCCCCCCCCCACGTCTCACGCGAGGGCTTGCCTTCTGCTTCCCACACAATTCTTCTCCTCCGTCGTCTTGACGCTTGTCAGTTGTTCTCCTCTCCCTTGCCCTCTTGTCTTCTTTTATCTCTGTCATCTTCTCTTCTCTTCTCTTCTCTTCTCTTCTCTTCTCTTCTCTTCTCTTCTCTTCTCTTCTCTTCTCTCCTCTGCTTCTTCTCTCCATCTGTTTGCTGCTCTCGTGTTTTTTCTTCTTTTCCCCCCTTCCCCCTCTCCGCTGTTCTTTCCCCTCTCCTCCTCTCCTGTCTTCTTCCCCCTCTCCTCCTCTCCTCTCTTCTCTCCCATTTTACATCTCTCGTTAGCATCACCTGCGTGAGGGGAAGAAGGCAGGAAAGGAAATCACGACTCGGCTCTCTTTTTTTTTTCCTTCTCGTTCTCTACACGAGAGACCGAAGAGTCTGTTCTGTTCTCTCTCTTCTGAAAATAGTTCTCCATTTTAAGTTCACCTCCTGTTCCCCTCACAGCAGACAGACAGGCTATGGCAGAGAAGGTGAAGTATTCACATTTAGGCCGGGCCTTTTAAAGGCCCCTGACCCTAAGTATGGCTGATGGAACAGGTGGGATTGCTGTTGCTGTGAAGGAGTAGGAGCTTGGACTACATTTCCCATGAGGCTACTCTGTTGGTCATTTGTGACTAATTGCTTTGAGCTAATTGGGACCTGCAGCCATTGAAGCATGTGTTGACTATGTAGGCTACTCATGCAAATTCACATTAGTGTAAAGGATCGTATTCATTTCCTGTTGCTTAAGCTCTACTTGCATATGTGGAAGTGTAGGCCTATGACAAACACACACACACACACACTCACACTCACACTCACACTCACACTCACACTCACACTCACACACACGCACCAAGCATAATAACTCCAAATAAACACATTCTGACAATGTGTAAGATCATACACATACACACACACACACACACACACACACACACGACACACACACACACGACACACACACACACACACACACACACACACACACACACACACACACACACACACACACACACACACACACACACACACACACACACACACACACACACACACACACACACACACACACACACACACACACACATGGTACAGTCCACGCACTCACATGTAACTTCCTCATTCTCTGCCAGGAGTTCTGTTAAACCTTGAATAGTATAACCTGGGCTCTTATTTGCTTTCGATATGGGCTAGCTTCTACGTGCTCAGAAATTATGGGAAATACTAGTATCAAACTGATCATTTAAAACAGCATAAATATGTGCCTACTTGTATAAAAATTAGGCTCTCCAATAGTGTGACCACTTTCTTTCGCCTCTTTACCATTCTATCTGATTTGACCGTAGCCCCCATCTAATTGGGACTCGGATTATTAGTCAAGGTTTTACGGTATTCTATGTTCTATTGTTCCATCCTGTATCATTCCACACCGTGTCCTCTCTGCGGATGCTTTCTGCATGGACAGACAGCGTGTTACTGTGTGTTCACTGTGTGCTGAGTGTGTTTTACTAATTCACGGCTTGGGATAAATGCAGAGACCAAATTTTCCTCACGGGATCAAAAGAGTATACATACTTATACTTACTTAAACAGGTCTGTGGAGTTTGTTAAAGCAGTGTACGCTGTTGTTAATGATGTTGGTCTTTCAAGAGAAGGTGTTTTTTCCTCTTTCTTCTTTGTGCTGGACTGTCCAGGCTGTTTTGTCTTTTGTTACTAGCAGCAGGGTAGAGCCTGTTGGTTTCCCTCTCGATCTCTCCCATTCTGTGTCCAGTTGCTGCTGTACAGTGTCCACACTCACACCTGTCTACACTACCCACCGGAGACCTGCCACCACGCGTGGGGTGGACAGGGGCCAGGTGGGGGACTCCCACCACATTTATTTATTTTATTTATTTGTTTATTTATTATGACAATGCTCATTAATTAACAGACAAGCTGTAAATAAGCCGGAGTTAGCTTGTGAGTGCTAATTTCCATCCGTTGTCCCTAGCCAGTTCTTACATCAGTGGCCCCGTCCACTAATAGCTGGTGTGGGGCCTGCTATGCCCAGCATAGGTCTCTCCAAGGTGGGGAAAGCACACAGAAGCACACTAGCAAACAATTTAGAGGACGGGAAGTTGCTGTTGTAAAAGCCTACACACACACACACCAGAGAGAGAGAGAGAGAGAGAGAGAGAGAGAGCCAGAGATGGAGAGAGATAGAAAGAAAGAATGCCTTAAAGGCAGAGAAAGAGAGAGGGAGAGACAAGAATGAAGGGAGAGTGAGAGAGATGGAGTGAATGGCTGAGAGGGAGATAGAGGAGGATGGTGAATAAAGATACAGTGTTCAAGTAGTGGCATGGGAGAAAGAGGAGAGGAAAAGATGGATAGAGAGGTAGTGAGAGAAAGGTAGTGAGAGGTAGAGAGAGAGAGAGGAAGAGAGAGAGGTAGAGTGCAAAGATCTTAGAGCGGAGTGGTCTAGAATCTTTGGATTGAGAGAGGGAGACATTCAGATAGAGCACAGCGTAGGCTATCTGTCCCAGACACGCCTGATCTACTTGTTGAAGTGTGTGTGTGCGTGTGTGCGTTTGTGCGTGTGTGCGTGTGTGCGTGCGTGCGTGGTGGTATGGAGGAAGACAGGCCAGCTGCCCTTGACCCTGTTCTCAAACTCAGGAAGGCCAGGAAAGGAGGGGCTTGTGGGTAAAAGCGGGTCCACTCGCTCTTGTTGACGGTGGCCGCTTGGCCGAGCCCACCACATGATTGACCAATGAGAGAGCCCACTTGGGGCTGGGACCCGGGATTTTCCAGAACCACAGCCGTCTGTGTTGTGTCTGTCTGCACGCACAATGAGTAGTGCAGTTGTTTTGAACCTTAATGGGCCTGTCACTTTATTACATTTGAAATATGCAAATATTCTCAAACATCTACAAACCTAAGCACACATCTAAAACAGTCGTCTCCTCCAGCGTATTGGCCACACTGTGATTATGGCCACATTGTTTTGATGCCTCTCTTTGTTGTCCTTAAAGTTCACTGACCAGCAGGAAATTGCCTTTTGTGCTCAGAACGGACAACTGACGTCATGCTTTAGTGTTGGAACTCCCGTTAGTCACTGCAGGCATTTACAGACCGGCACAGTTGATGTTTGTAAGGGTCTAACAAAAGATCAACTGGATGTTGATTGTTTTAGCCCATGAAGAAGGGAAAGAAGATACGTGCCTAGAAAAAGTTTGTGTGTCTATTTCTGGCAAGATTGTCAGATAAAGTATTTGGTTGTGAGTGCTGCAGTATAAAGTGAAAGTTGTCCAGCCGTCTGTGTCCCTCAGCCATGTTATGGACTCACTGTCTGTGTCCCTCAGACATGTTATGGACTGTCTGTGTCCCTCAGCCATGTTATGGACTGTCTGTGTCCCTCAGCCATGTTATGGACTCACTGTCTGTGTCCCTCAGACATGTTATGGACTGTCTGTGTCCCTCAGCCATGTTATGGACTGTCTGTGTCCCTCAGCCATGTTATGAACTGTCTGTGTCCCTCAGCCATGTTATGGACTGTCTGTGTCCCTCAGACATGTTATGGACTTGCTTTTCCTCTGTGTAGGATCTGTGTGTGTCTGTGTCTGTTTCTGTCTCTCTCTCTGTTTTTGTTCTTTCTTTTTTCTCTCTCTCTCTCTCTCTCTCTCTCTCTCTCTCTCCCCCAGAGTCATGCATGACAGGTTTGCACTGGCCTCACACTGGATCCCTGCCCTGATTGCAGTCATGAGAGAGAGAGAGAGAGAGAGAGAGAGAGAGGTAGAGAGAGAGAGGTAGAGAGAGAGAGAGGTAGAGAGAGAGAGAGAGAGAGAGGTAGAGAGAGAGAGGTAGAGAGAGAGGTAGAGAGAGGGAGAGAGAGGTAGAGAGAGAGAGGTAGAGAGAGAGAGGTAGAGAGAGGGAGATAGAGGTAGAGAGAGGGAGAGATGTGGGTGATGCCCAGTGGAGGAGAGGAGAGAGGGGGGGAACGCTGAACAAATCAACAACTCGTGAACATGTTTTGCTTTTCCACAGAAGAACGAGAAGGAGAAAGGAGAGCACAAGACAGAGGGAATGCACCTCCTCTCCGAGGTGGAGGTGAAAAGAGAAGAACAGAGCAGAGGCAGGAGAGGAAAGAGGAGCAGAGAGGAGGAGTGAGAGGAAAGAATGATGTTAAAGACAGGAGGGAGAGAGAAAAAGGAGAGGAGAGGAAGAAGAGGAGATGAGTAGAAGGAGAGGTCAGGAAGAGGGGAAGAGAAGAGAGGAAGAGAACAGAGGAGAAGAAGGACCCTTGTGGCCTCTCCTAGTACATAGGAGAAGAGGAGGAAGAGAGGAGGAGAGGTGTCTACTGCCACCTGACCATGGCTCTGATGTGGCTCTGATGTGGCTCTGATGTGGCTCTGTGCTGGCTCTGTGCTGGCTCTGTGCTGGCTCTGTGCTGGCTCTGTGCTGGCTCTGTGCTGGCTCTGATGTGGCTCTGTGCTGGCTCTCTTCTGGCCCTGATGTGGCTCTGTGCTGGCTCTGTGCTGGCTCTGATGTGGCTCTGTGCTGGCTCTGTGCTGGCTCTGTGCTGGCTCTGTGCTGGCTCTGTGCTGGCTCTGATGTGGCTCTGTGCTGGCTCTGTGCTGGCTCTGTGCTGGCTCTGATGTGGCTCTGTGCTGGCTCTGATGTGGCTCTGTGCTGGCTCTCTTCTGGCCCTGATGTGGCTCTGTGCTGGCTCTGTGCTGGCTCTGATGTGGCTCTGTGCTGGCTCTGATGTGGCTCTGTGCTGGCTCTGTGCTGGCTCTGATGTGGCTCTGATGTGGCTCTGTGCTGGCTCTGATGTGGCTCTGTGCTGGCTCTGATGTGGCTCTGTGCTGGCTCTGATGTGGCTCTGTGCTGGCTCTCTTCTGGCCCTGATGTGGCTCTGTGCTGGCTCTGATGTGGCTCTGTGCTGACTCTCTTCTGGCCCTGATGTGGCTCTGTGCTGGCTCTGATGTGGCTCTGTGCTGGCTCTCTTCTGGCCCTGATGTGGCTCAGTGCTGGCTCTGATGTGGCTCTGTGCTGGCTCTGATGTGGCTCTGTGCTGGCTCTGATGTGGCTCTGTGCTGGCTCTGATGTGGCTCTGTTCTGGCCCTGAGGTGGCCCTAATGTGGCCCTGATGTGCATGGGTGGAATCTGCTGCAGTGTGGGGCTGTGTTGTGGAGAGGTATGCTAGGCAGAAGTGCTGGTGTGCAGAGGCAGGATGTGTCCAGACCTGCCCTCAAGCCAGCATCTGGCCCTGGCGTGGCTTAGATGAGGCCCGCATCCGTCTGGGGGGAAAAGGAAAGGAGCTGGTCTGGACGTGTCCTGTGCTCCGTCAGACACTCACAGCTCGCCACACCTCTTACACACACACACACACACACACACACACATACATATGCGTACACACACGCACACAAACATATACACAGCTCGCCACACCTCTTACACACACACACACACACACACACACACACACACACACAACCACACCTAGAGCACATTCCATTTGGCTTGGGCCTCCCTCCCTCTCACTGAAGACAGACACAGCTGCTATCAGAGTGACAGTGACCTGCAGATCAGACAGCCCATGTTTTGAGTCGAGTTTTGTTTTGAACCTAGCCGCTACCTATAAAACCATACCCTAGAAATAAGCTAAACCTGCTCAGACGCCTGGATCTAGCTCCATGATCCTATAGCCCTATGACAATGACAGTGCAGAGGCCTGTTCGGAGCGCCGCCCCCTCTCATCCCTTTGCCATGTGGGTGAGGGGGCAGGAGTGTTTCATGTGTTGTTGAGGTGGTGCTGCTGAGAGCTGTAGGAGGGCAGTAGACGGGTGCTCTGTGCTGCGGCACTGTGTGTGTGATTGTGTGTGTGATTGTGTGTGTGAGTGTGTGTGTGTGTGTGTGTGAGTGTGTGTGTGTGCTCTCCAGCCTGACCAGAGGTGAAAATAAGAGTTGGGGAAACAACAAGGTGTCTTTGTCCTTTCTTACTCTTTTCTCTTTTTCTCCTCTCTTTGTTTGGATCATTCTTTTTTTCTCTTTTTCATACACACACACTTCTTTTTTGCTGTGTAGGCTGTTTGTGTCTGTTGGTAGTGGGGGTTAATCTGCCTTTTGGCATTGTTTTTTGCCAATCCATTATAGAACGCAAAGCAGCAAAATTCTGACGTGCGCACACACACACATACACACACATACACAAACACACACGCACACAAGGTAGTTTATTTCTCCCTCTATGACAAAAATTGACTCTGCTTGGAGTCACTGAACTGGGAATGTAGAGAAAAAGAGTGTGATGGCACGAAAAAGAGAAAGAGAGAGAAAGAGATGGCTAGATCGAGAGAGAGAGAGAGAGAGGGATAGAGAGAGAGAGATGAAACTGCCTCTAAACAACCACTGTCTTTCAGCATGCTGGTTTGAAGTTTCTGTGCCAAAATTGGCTTCATGTGATTTGAGTTTTTTTTTTTATTCCTCCAACATTCGTCCACTAGGGGGCGCTGTAGTTCCCAGTGGGTGTTTGTCCCTCTCGATGTGGTGAAAATCTCCTCGTGGTTCCTCCCTCCCGAAGGTTTCTCAGGCCGCCCTCCCGCTGTGTTTTGGTCTCTCGGACTTTAAATAATCTCTGGTCTCTGTGTGCGTCTGTGTGCTCTTTACTTAGACTTCGACTGCGCCGGCTCCTCTTTATTTTGGTCCTCAAAGCAAACACTGCGGTGGGCATGATCACAAAAGACCTTTCAACATCTCCCAGTCAACAAAGCTCACTGAGCGCCACTGAGCTTTGGTGGGGTGCGGTGCAGAACAGTGGTGTGTGTCTGTGGGAAACTGACAACACATACTCATATATACACAATACACACACACACACACACGTGTGCCTGCTCTGTTCCAACTTGTCACACACACCAACGCAAGGATTGGATTCCATTGAACTTCATTTAGTGTATTTCCTTGTCAGGTACTGTTAAAATGTGCATTTTATGAACACTGTGGTAAATTGAGTAATGTTTTGTGTGTGTGTGTGTGTGTGTGTGTAGGCACAGGTGGCCTTTCTGCAGGGTGAGAGGAAGGGGCAGGAGAACATGAAGCAGGATCTGGTGAGGAGGATCAAGATGCTGGAGTACGCCCTCAAACAAGAGAGGTGAGACACACACAAACACAAACAAACAAGTACACAAGTAGGCTCACTTTTTGTGTAATGAGATTAGTATTAAATGCCACTAAGTGAGATGATGATGATGATGATGGTTGAAATGATTGAAATGTGAGGTGAAGAAGAGAGGAAGGAGGATGATTATGATGAGGATGAGGATGATGATGATGAGGATGATGATGATGATGATGGTGTTGATGATGATGTTGTTGAGAATGATGATGATGGTGTTGAGGAGGATGATGATGGTGTTGAGAAGGATGATGATGGTGTTGGGGATGATGGTGATTGTGATGGTGTTGGGGATGGTGATGGTGGTAATGATGATCAGGGTTGGGTCAGATTACTTTGAAATGTAATCCATTACTGACTACAAATTACATGTAACATAATCTGATTACTTTAGGATTACTTTTAGATTACTTCAATAAATATGCCCCTTAAGTAAAAGACACCACCACTGTATTGATGAAAGAATTCTCATTCTATTTTTCTGTTTATCATTTCATTACATCTAAGAAATCTCTTTGCTCTGAGTAAAGCATTCCTGTGTGAATTAACTGATCTTTTCCTCCAAAAATCTTGGCCCTTGTTACCATTTTGTTACCATTTACTTTGAGGTCACCAGGTCCCATTGTCTGAAAAACACCCAAAACTAATACATTTCTATAGCTATTCTCCACTTTGGGGGTGGTATTTTGGTGGTTGAAATTTCCCTCATCCCAAAATTGATCACTTAGTCATCATGGATGTGATCATGGATCACTATTCTCCAAACATGCACAACTCAGCTTAACCTTTATAAGGGCACACCTGGACAATGAATTTAGCTTTCGCTGGATTTTTTTGACTCAGGGACATGGCCTGAGATTGAATGACACCATGCCCATTTCAATTGTGGGGGTGAGAAAATTATTCCTTTGGGATGTTTTTCAACCAGGGGGACCGAAGTAAACGGTGACACTAAAACAAGAGGCTACATTAAGATTAGGAGGAAAAGATCAGGCAGTGTGCTGAGAGACCTGCCCCAATAGTAAATAAGTTAGTAAGTAAGTATAGATACTCTTTTAATCCCGTGAGGGAAATTTGGTCTTCCAATCCGCGAATTAGTGAAGCACACAGTGAACACACAGTGAGGTGAAGCACACACCAACCCGGAGCAGTGAGCTGTCTGCTACAACGGCGCTCGGGGATCAATGAGGGGTTAGGTGCCTTACTCAAGGGCACTTCAGCCGTGGATGTGGGCATGGGAGAGCAGTGCTCAACTACTTCCCCCGCCCACATTTTTTCTACTGGTCGGGGATCGAACCAGCAAGCCCGAAGCTTGTCGAATTAAAAGATAACTAGGCTATCATTAAAAAGTTGCATTGCTTGCATGATAAAATGTAATCAGGTAATCCCCAACAATGTAACTGTAATCTGATTACACAATTTTTTATTGTAATCTGGGCTGATTATAGTTACTTGATTTTTGTAATCTGATTACGTAATCCAGATTGGGCATAAAAAAAAAAAATCTTGGGTTCCGGTTTCCGACCGACCCTGTCAATTTATGTGCGACCCAAATTTATTTTATGAGCTTGGGGAAGAAATAACACTAAATATATTAAATAAATCCACAAATAAAAGGCGAACTATAATTACATTAATTACCCCTTGCGTTATGTATAGGGATGACCGTATTCTCTCTTTTACAAAGTAGCCTATGCACAGCTGTTCACGAAGACGATTGTTTTCGTCACTTACCAAGGCACTCGCAATTTTGTCCAAACACCGCAACTTTTTCGCAAATTTGACCAATCATCGTAGTTTCACCGTGAAATTTCACCTACCACAACAGTCCCTCGCGCAGAATATTGAGCCAGATGGCACACTTACTTCTGCACCTTTTGCATATGACACCAAAGACTGCCCTAACGTGTTCGTTCCTCTACAGTTTTGATGACAATAAATAGAAGGCTAACGTTAATGATCTGCTTACTTGCATCTCTCAACCTGGTGTCGCTAACCTACCTAGGCTATGAAAGTAAGTTAATTAAGGCCTACTTGGTTTACTGATTTTTGAGTAGGCTATGCAACCCATTGGCAAACGTTTACCTGGATATGTCCTTTTAGCTTATGTCATGTTTGCTAGCTTGTGGGCTTAGTTTGAGTAGTGCTACCAAAATCATAGAAATTAATAAAATTGCAAGACATTTACCTCTTCTATGATCCAATAATGATTTCATTCGAGTTGTTTTTTTTTAACATTTATTTTAACAAATGACATAGAAGACATTCCCAATTGCATCCACATATCGTAATGCGCTATGCAAAAAGTGATTTACACTCGTAGCCGAACACAGTGAGATGCAAGCCTTCCAATCCACTCAGAAATGTACTTAGGCTACTCTCACGTCCTTAAAGGGGCAGGCAGTCAATTAGACGTACACCACCAATGTAATGACATTAAACAGAAGTGTAGTCAAATAGTTTAAATCAATATGAAATTACTAGATACTTACTTGGCTATTAGTAATTATGCAGGCCACAGACTATGAATTGTTAAAAAGATATGAACTTAATATGAATTACAAAATATATGAATGTATTGAAACATATGACATGATGCCATCTCTTTAGGTGACTGTCTTTTTTGGACAGTTCTACTATAATGCTTTGTGAATGACCTCAGTCAAAGCATTTTCACAAATAAAGTAGGCCTACTTTGATTTTCTGTAATCCTTACTGTTTACCTTTGATTATCCTTTTTAATAAGCATCAAGATTATCAGTGTGATTTTGGTCTTACTAACCTTAATTGCCCTAAATGTAAACTATTTTTGCAATTTTCACTTCCTCCCGCAATTTCTCCACAAGAAACAGCTAAAATCACCGCAACTTCCATCCAGGCATTTTAGGTCGCAACAGTCTCAAAAAACCTCGCGAAATCCTGGTGGGATTGATTTTCTACCTATCCCTTACTGCCACTGGAAAAAAAAAATATATATTCCCTACCGACCCATGGCCTCAACTGACAACCAACAGGAACCAAACCTTTTTTTTTTTTTATGCCCTACATGTAATCCGTTACTACCCAATCCTGGTGATGATAATTGTTGTGTGTCTACTTTTGATTGGCAGGACCAAGCACCAGAAGCTGAAGACTGGCAGTGACCAGAGCCCAGGGGAGAAGAAACCAGAGACAGAGGCAGAGCCAGGTACACACTCACGCGCACACACATACACGCGCACACACGCGCACACACTCACTCTCACACACATACACACACACACACACACTCACTCTCACACACACACACACACACACACGCACACACACGCGCACACACTCACTCTCTCACACACACACACACGCACACACACGCGCACACACTCACTCTCACACACACACACACGCACACACACGCGCACACACTCACTCTCACACACACTCACTCTCTCACACACACACACACGCACACACACGCGCACACACTCACTCTCTCACACACACACACGCACACACACGCGCACACACTCACTCGCACACACACCCACACAGAGGCACACGCACAGGCACACACGCACGCACACACACTTTATCTCTCACACAGACACACACACACACACACACACACTCTAACTCTCACACAGGCACACACACACAAACAGGCACACACACACACACACACACACACACACACAGAGAAAGAAACATACCTATACATACCCACTTTGTTGTGGTCTTGATAGATCACAGTGATGCAATATACAGATTCCGTTGTGTGTACGGTCCAGTAGAGAGCAGTATGAGCGTGTTAACCCTGGCTGGTGATTGCATTATGTAGCCTAGTGTGGAGTCATTGATAACTACTGAAAGTTTCACGCCATTACATCACCTCCTTGTTTGATTGGGCCCTTCAGTACCCAATGGGCCGGCAGAGTCAGACTCGGAGCCAGCCAATCAGATGTCGTGGAAGGAGGGACGTCAGCTATTGCGCAAGTGAGTGTCTGTGTTTCCCTTCCCCATATCGCCTCCTGCTGGTCCAGGCCTGACGCTGCGTTATATGTGGTACCCATTGGAGTTTACAGACATTTTAGTAGTCATTAAGTCACTAAACCAAAGACATTGTCCACATCCTGTGTGTGTGTGTGTGTGTGTGTGTGTGTGTGTGTGTGTGTGTGTGTGTGTGTGTGTGTGTGTGTGTGTGTGTGTGTGTGTGTGTGTGTGTGTGTGTGTGTGTGTGTGTGTGTGTGTGTGTGTGTGTGTGTGTGTGTGTGTATGTGTCTGTATGTATGCTTGTGTGTGTGTGTGTGTGTGTGTCTGTCTGTATGTATGCTTGTCCGTATGCCTGTGTGTGTGTGTATGCTTGTGTGTGTGTGTCTGTCTGTATGTATGCTTGTGTGTGTGTGTGTCTGTCTGTATGTATGCTTGTCCGTATGCCTATGTGTGTGTGTGTGCAGGTACCTGGAGGAGGTGGGCTACTCAGACACCATCTTGGACATGCGCTCCAAGCGCGTGCGCTCGCTGCTGGGCCGCAGCAGTCCCGAGGCCAACGGGCCGCCCCCGTCCGAACCCTCCCCAGAATCCGAAACACACGCAGCCTCCGAGTCCCTGCTGGTCAGGCAGATCGAGGAGCAGATCAAGAGGTCGGTCAGACATACACACACACACACACACACACACACACACACACACAATAATTAATGCCACACAGACACATAGTATCTTATATACAGTAGTCAGCATGTGATTGTGTGTGTGTGTGTGTGCAGGAATGATGGTAAGGAGAGGCTTGGGACTCTGTGCTGGATAAGTGTGTATTAATGTGTGTGTGTGTGTGTGTGTGTGTGTGTGTGTGTGTGTGTGTGTGTGTGTGTGTGTGTGTGTGTGTGTGTGTGTGTGTGTGTGTGTGTGTGTGTGTAGGAACGCTGGTAAGGAGAGCTCGAAGGAGAGGGTGGGGGGCTCTGTGCTGGATAAGATCCCCTTCCTGCACGGCTGTGAGGATGATGATGAGGATGACAGCGACGAGGAAGATGACTTCCAGGGCATGGCCACTGACTGCATCGATGGGCCCCGCAAGAACAAGAAGACACGGAAGGTGAGGCACACAGTGACACACACTCACACACACACACAGACGTTACTTTATTTATGTACATTTTGAGTACATTTTAATTAAACTTTTATTTAAATTACATTTATTTTTGTGATTTACATATTATTGACATTGTGTGTTTTTGTGATTGACATATTATTGACATTGTGTGTGTGTGCTCCCAGATGGGTGCGGAGCCCCTGACCCCAGACCTGGATCCTGAGGATGAGGATGATGAAGATGACTCCGAGGATGCGCTGAGTGAGTTTGACTTCCTGGGCTCCGGAGAGGAGGGCGAGGGCGCCGGAGAGGCCCGCATCTCTGGGGACGGACGAGAGCTAGGTAAGCACACACACACACACACACACACACACATGAACACACACACACACACACACACACACATAGATGAACACACACACACACACATGAACACACACACATTCAAATACAAATACACATGAACACACACACACACATGAACACACACACACACAAATTCAAATACACATGCACACAAAACAGTCTTTTATCTATAAAACTATGAAACTATATTTATCTATCAAACTTTCACTCACATACAAACAAACCCTTAAAAGAAAGAGCTGCACCACACCTGACTGTTGTGTTGTAGTGTGTGTTTGTGTGTGTTGTTAGCTGTGTGTTGTTGTTGTAGTTAGCTGTAAATAATCATTTTTCTGTTTGTGCATCTCCCTCTGCATGTTTGTGTGTTTATGTGGGTGTGTTTGTGTTGTGTTTATATTTCTTTAATTCAGATGTGTCTTTATGTTTATGTTTACATGAGTTTGCATGAATATTAATGTTTTTCTATTGTTGTTTTGTTTGTTTGTGTGTGTGTGTGTTTTTATGTGCGTGAATGTGTGTCTGCTTGTGTGTGTGTGTGTGTGTTTGTGTGTGTGTGGGTGGGTGTGTGCTTCTGCGTGTGCGTGTGTGTGTGTGTGCGTGTGTGTGTGTGTGCGTGCGTGCGTGTGTCTGTATGTGTGTCTGCGTGTGTGTGTGTGTGTGTGTGTGTGTGTATCTCTGCATGTGTTTGTGTAGAGAATCGCAGGAACAAGATGCAGGGTATGATGTCGGATTTTCCCTCCAAGCCCTCCCCACCCCCCTCTATCCCTGGCCAGCCTCGACCTGAAGGTACCCTCTTCTCTTCTCCCCTCCTCCTCTCGTCTCCTCTTTTCTCCTTCTCCTCATCTTCTCTTTTCCTCTCGTCTCCTCCTCTTCTCTTCTCTTCTTCTCTCATCCTCCTCTCATTTCCTCTCTTTTATTCCTCTCTTCTCTTTTCCCTCTCCTCTCCTCTCCTGTCCTCTCCTCCTCTCTTCCACCCCTAGATTGCCTCGATTGTGCTGTATATTTCCCCATGTTGCCTGTATATGCACAACCTCTTGTCACCCTCATGCAGAGTTCAATACAGTTATTATGTGTTTAATACTCATTATTGCTGTAAGACTTTATTACATGGCCACACCTAGACCCAAATGACTTCATAATGGCCATGCATTTGGCTTTCAGTGGTTTGAGTTATTCCCCTTATTTACTCTCCATGTCATTTATAGTAATCAGAAGGTGTCCTATAGCAGACATAAGAGTGTGAGCATCTGCGCTGGTGCTGGTGTTAATGCTGAGTTCTTCCTCCGACGCTGCAGGGGGCGCTCTGGGCTTCTCGTCTGACGTCTTCATCTTGGATGCTGTTGGCGGGGGAGACATGAACCTGGGCGAGCTGGCTGACCTCACCGTTGCCAACGACAATGACCTCACCATCGACGTAGGTTCCCCCCCCCCCCCCATTCCAAAATGCACTTCTGTTCAGAGCAAATATCACAGCTCTCTGCAGCATCTGGTGAAAACACCGTTGGTCATGTTATAACAGTACTCAGATTGGAGATTCTTTGTAATTGTGGCCTAAAATTAAACACCGGTATGAAGGAAGATTGTAATTTGCACTAATGCGGTTAGCTAATCGCAAAGGCTGCAATTAATCATGCAGCTTGCAACTCTGCCCATATGGTTAGTCACCTCTATGATTTTTATATTTACGTCATCCTCCTTGTGTGACAGTGAAGCTCACCTAACAACAAGTGGTCCAACTTAAAGCAAAATTTGGAATATTGAACTAAAGCTTGACTTTCAAAAATGATATCGCAAATCAAATCGTAAACAAATCTGTCAGGGGGGGGGGGGTCGCAAT
>NW_027468598.1:29757858-29770358 GCF_046254945.1 Alosa pseudoharengus
TATATGCACTAGGACTTATGGCACTTATTGTATTAAACTTTTGAATAAGGTTTGCCTATAATGCCGATGTTCTACATGCAGATGTGCCACAAAATATTACTTTCTGAATGATCTTGTGAAAGACAAGAGCAAGAGTCTTATGTTTTAAATGAAAATGTTAACAGACTCTGCATTACTCATAATAAGTCATGTTTAAAATGAACATGAGGTTAAGATTTGTATCAACTTCATGTAAGTTTAAGGTATGCCATACTTAATATTGTGTGTGTGTGTGTGTGTGTGTGTGTGTGTGTGTGTGTGTGTGTGTGTGTGTGTGTGTGTGTGTGTGTGTGTGTGTGTGTGTGCGTGCGCCTGCCTGTGTGTGTGCTTGTTTGTGTTAACTCTGTCCTCTCTGGTCTCATCTCAGGTAAAGTGGTCCACTCCATGGTCGCCCATCTGGACGCTGTGACCTGCCTGACCACTGACCCCAAAGGCACTTATCTGGTCTCCGGAAGTGAGTAGGCTCTCCTCTTCTCCTTTCCTCTCCTCTGCTCTCCTTCCCTGCTCTCCTCTCTCCTCCTCTGCCCTCCCTTGCTCTCCTCTCCTCTCCTCCCCTGCTCTGCTCTCCTCTCTCCTCCTCTCCTCTCCTCTCTCCTCCCCTGCTCTGCTCTCCTCTGCGCTCGTGATTTAGACTTGAGTCTACATAGTGTACTACGGATACTGTATACTGCAGAAACTGTCAAAATTTGTCCATGTTCATATTGCACAGATTGCTACATATTGCAGACCTTTTCTCCTTATGAGATGTGCTAACCTGTGTTCATATTGCACAGAGCCCTATCTGCAGACCTTTTCTCCTTATGAGATGTGCTAACCTGTGTTCATATTGCACAGAGCCCTATCTGCAGACCTTTTCTCCTTATGAGATGTGCTAACCTGTGTTCATATTGCACAGAGCCTTATGTGCAGAAGTATTCTCCTTTAGGCCTTTAGAATTAATCCTCTTCCTGAGGCTTGCTAAGTACTGTGCCATCTTTGCTATTATTGGCAGCCACCACATATGACAGAGATGTTGTTATTTATACCCATAAGAATTGAGTAGTATGTTTATTGAGTGATACATTGGTCCATAAGTTTGTGTGTGTGTTATATTGCATCTTTTAATATTTGTGTCCCTGAACCACTTTTTTCCATGTGGATATAAATAAATGGTTAAAATACCGTGTCCGGTGTGTGTGTGTGTGTGTCTCCCCCTGCAGGCCATGACTGCTCGGTGCGCCTGTGGATGCTGGAGAGCCGCACGTGCGTGCAGGAGATCACGGCTCACCGTAAGAAGCACGACGAGGCCATCCACGACGTGGCCTTCCACCCCTCGCAGCCTCTCATCGCCAGCGCCGGCGCCGACGCCCTCGCCAAGATCTTTATCTGAACACACGCACGCGCATGCGTGCCACACAGCGTCGGACACACAGGTGAGAGGACGTGCATGCACACACACATACGCACACATACTCACACACACACACACACTTAACCATCAAGTGCATGACCAGTGTTTTCCATACATTGACTTATTTGTGGCGGCCCACCACAATATCAACACTGACCACCACACAATGATTTTCCAGGCTGTACTAAATTGTGCTGAAATCTGGTTAGCATCATAACCACGCTGTGCTAATTTGTTAAAAACTGTATTCAAGTTAATTCTGCAAACCTACCACCACAAATGGAATTTAATTCTGTGGGAAACACTGCTGACACATATTTAAGTACACACACACACACACACTTTCTTGTGCTTAACAATGTGTAACTACACCTGCCTGGGATTGAACTTGCAACTTGCGGGCACTTTGGCTTGGAAGGCAAGCATGCAAGCAAGGGAGCTAAAATGTGTGGGTGCTAGCGGCGAGCGCCTCTTATTAGCATGCCTTTTAAGGTGTCGGGAGGGACGTTTACTTAACATACACACTGCACAGCTGTCGTACCAGCTGGCTACCATTACAGGTACACAAGTGTGTGTGTGTGGGACGCAGGAAAAGACTATTGTGTGTGTGTGTTGGGTTTGTTTGAAAGATAGTATCTGATATTTATTTGTGTTTATTTTCTTTTTAGGGGAGGCATCCTTACCAATGGACCAGATGAGTGGACCACAAGGCTGAAGCAGTCAAACATAGAACATACACACACACACACACACACACACACACACACACACACACACACACACACACACACACACACACACACACACACAGAATGGTTTGGGTGGACGTAGGAGAGGACATCATATCCTACTTCCCAGTGAATATGTTATTTTTGCAGGCCTAAGTTTCCCATGATCCTTTGTTTTGTTTTGTTTCCCACAATGCAGTGCACTGTGGTTGTGACATACAATATTGCTTGTCATTGGTTCTCAAACTAACAACTCTAGCTACTTCTCAATGTTTTAGATGCTTTTGAACCACACACTACCTGACGTTTTTTATATGCTTACTTCATATCTGCTTGCAGTTCAACTTGCGCAAACACACACGCACAAACACACACATTCAAGGCTCAGGCTGTTGGCTTGGGCCTTTGCAAATACTCTTTCTCTTTCTATTTTCTCTTTTTCTAGTTCCTCTCTTTTCATAAGGAACACTATACAGTCCAGTTTTACAGCAGCATGCTGTGGACGCATCCTCACTGCTTTGGTTTTCTCTGACCTTGTCAGTTGGCAATTGTGCGTGCGTGTGTGCGTGCGTGCGTGTGTGTGTGCATGTGTGTGGTCAATGCATGCCCATTCCAAAGACATCACAAGGGGAAGACTCTTGTCAGCTGCTCCTTCATAGACTCTGCTGCACACAATTGAGCTTTAATTTCAGCCTCACATCCCTACACCTAGCCTTAGTGTGTGTGTGTGTGTGTGTGTGTGTGTGTGTGTGTGTGTGTGTGTGTGTGTGTGTGTGTGTGTGTGTGTGTGTGTGTGTGTGTGTGTGTGTGTGTGTGTGTGTGTGTGTGTGTGTGTGTGTGTGTGTGTGTGTGTGTGTGTGTGTGTGTGTGTGTGTGTGTGTGTGTGTGTGTGTGTGTGTGTGTGTGTGTGTGTGTGTGTGTGTGTTTGTAAAGAAATGTCTGTATGTGAGTGTACAGTATGTTACTCATCCTCTCACTCACTCAGTATTGCATTGCTGGTGCTGATGTTTTCAACATCTGATAGTGTGTGTGTGTGTGTGTGTTAGGTCTATGCATATAGCCCCATTTTCTACGTCTCTGTATGTATATAAGTACTAACATTTACAACTGCACAAGAGTGTCAGTGTATTTTTAACCTTTGCAAAGCAAAACAATCTCTCAAATAACGGTTATGACTAAAGTCCATTATCATCATCATCATTAAAAGCCATGATCAATGGCCTCTGTAGACATACACACACTCACTCACACACACACACACACACACACACCTGTCTATATGCCTCTGTCTCAACATCAGAGGTGTGTAACCATACGCTGTGAGAAGGGAGAGGGGGGTATTACCCGGTCCCCATCATTCCACCAATAATAACAACACACACACACACACACACTAACACACTAAATGCACACCAAACGCACCAATATAGACAACATGATGACCAAAATTGTGACGATATGAACAGTTCTAAGGTATCTGGATACCCATGTTGAAACAAAACCATTACAAAATCCTTACACACATTAACAGAAGTGATAAAATAGGCCTATACAGCAGAACATGGAACTTGACATTCTTTTTCAAACTGATATCAAACATTGCTTTTTGTTAAACCTGATCAAAGCACCATGCTTAAAGTATCAGTACTGATGAAAATGGAGTATCATAGCATTTTTAATTTTTAAAGGTATCACGATACATTTTCTATTATCAGTGCATCATGCAACACTAATGCACACACACACACACCCCGCATGCACGCATGCCTGCTCTCTTTAACTTGTGGTGCTATAGGACTCCTCTGAGTCAGGGATCCAGTGCGGGTTATGCCTCTGGTGTGTGGGTGTGTGTGTGTGTGTGTGCGGTTTATATAATCTCTCTCCCCAAGCTGGTCCATCCCGCAGGGGGAGTCACTCAACAACGAGAGAGAGAGAGAGAGAGAGAGCTAAAGTGATGTGCTTTAGGGTGTTTATTTCTCTCTTTCTTTTCATTGCTTGTGAAGCGTATTGGAGGGACTGCCAGTAACCTGTTATCATTTCACCACCTCCCCCACTCCCTCCCCAGTGGGGGGGGCACTCGTGTTGGTGACCAGTGACGAGTCCACTTCCAGGGGTCCAAGGGGGCTGGAAATCACTCCATCTCCTCTCCTCTCATCTCGGCCTGGCGGTCAGTTCTGCTGGACGCAGTCGGATCTAACTGAACCGAGTCGCGCCGCGCCGCGCTGCTACATCGTTGGCTTCTTGGCGCGCTCCTTACTGAAACGCCAGATATCTACTGAGGGAGACCAGAAGGTGTGGGGGTGGGGTGGGGTGGGGGGGGGGGGGGGGGGCTAAATGCTAAATCGTTTCTTTTGTACGGGGTGGTCGGGGGGGGGGGGGGTGGTTCACAAATCTGCTTACAGGGTGTTTTATCTATTAGTCTGTTTGGTGCAGCCCTCCAGTGTGTGGAGTTTGTGGCATTTCTTCTTGAACCGAACGCGTCAACTGACATCACTACTGCTTGATTCGTGCAGATTTGAGTTGAGATGCTTGAACAGACCAGGAAACAGTTAGTTACAAGGAAGTGGCATTGGCTAATGAGAAACAGTGCCAAGAGGTGTGTGTGTGTGTCTGTGTGTGTGTGTCTGTGTGTGTGTGTGTGTGTCTGTCTGTGTGTGTGTCTGTGTGTGTGTGTGTGTGTGTGTGTGTGTGTGTGTGTGTCTGTGTGTGTTTTTCTCCACATCCTCCCACTCTGCCCAGTGGGGACAGTATCCTTTAGGCATAGGGGCTTGAGAAAATGAGAAGTCCTCCCTGCCGTTCCCAGAATGAATGCTTTGCCAGAGGTCATAAAACACAGCGAGCTGAGAACAGAAGCACACAAACATGAGAGAGGGAGAGAAAGAGAAGAAAACGAAGCGGGGACTGCAGCCAGAGCAGTGACAGGAGTTCGCCTGTGGGCTGCTGACCACGGCAGAGCCGGCGGTCCGTTACGGGCATCCGCTGGCGGCTTTGGTGATGGCGGTTCCTGGAATCCCAGCGAGGAAGGGAGGAGAAAATAGACTGAGGAAAGCGAAAAGAGAGCCTCTTGAGCCCGTCTGCTTCTCCAGGCGCCTCGGACAGCGGTGGCCGAGTTCAGAGGTCGGCGGCTCCTCAGAAGTGGCCTGACCGACCGACCGACCGACCCAAACGGCGGGGTTGGCTTTTTTGGCGGCTGTTTGTATGCCCGCTCGCGTTCTTTCCGGCTCCGTGACGGTCAGAGCCCCGGAGGACGTGTCCCCGCGGTGGAAACACGGCGTGACGCCGGCCGGGCTGGCGGAAGACCACGCGGTCAATCAGTAACCACGTCGCCGCGGCAACCTCTGCTTGTGGCCTCTGGTTGGAGGTCACCCTTGGGCCCTCAGAGCCACCGCCGGTGCCTAGAAGGTCGTAAACGGCCCAAACGGCCACAACACACTTTCCGTTTCTTTTTCTCTTTCTTATTTTTGTGTTTTCCCATCAGCCATTTAGGTCATCTGTATGAGGCCAGTGGTGGGGAAGCGAGACCTGTGTGCTGAAGGTGTGGCAGCCACTTTGTGGCGTATATAGTGTGATGATAACTGCGGTCAGGCCACAGCCTCTGTGCCCTGTGCCCTAGACTGTGGCTGGATGACCGAGCAACTGGCCGCCCGGGCGGCTCTGGCAGAGGTATTTCCAATGAGCACACATTAGGTTAGCTTTGTACGCGCACTACCCAAGCTGACCCCGGTATCTAAGGTGGGTCCGCTGTGGGGTTGAGTACACTTTACAGGGTTGATGTCCTCCTTTCTCGTATCTATGGCGACACTGACACACCTCTCTGGCTACATAATTAAACGAGAGGGGGGGGGGGTGAAAAAACAAACAGTGAATGGAAACATAGACGTGTATAAACGAGGAAGAAAACATTCCTTTGATGTAGTAAGATGACAAATCAACATGTTTTGTGGAGGGGGAAGGAAAATAAAATTGAAATAAAAAAGTGCAAGAAAGAAGAAAAAGATGCTGAATGATGAATTCCTGTCACACAGTGTAAATGTCAATCAATTTCAGCCCTGTTTGTTGCTTTTTCTTTGATAGAAATATTAATTATTATTATTATTATTATTGCAATTATGAAGATGTAAGAATACTGTAGTATCATAAGTGAATCATTCTTTTTCGCTAGGCTTAGAACTTGCTTGTGGTTGAGAATTGCAATGTAAAAAAAACAACACATGTTTTTGGGTAAGAATGTAAAAGATGAAAACGAGAAAAAAAAATGGGGGGGGTTGAAACGGTTGCATTCCGCGGCCAAGGACGAGGTTAAGGACGCTGTTTTTTTATTTGTGTTTTTAGCAATTTATCACTGTGTGATATTTTGTACATCATATTAAGCTGTATTCGAGAACAATATCCTCTAACTTTCAAGGGAGAGGGGACCTCGCCCTGTGTTTTGGTTTGGTTTGCTTTGGTTTGAGCCTCATTCTAGCCTGTATCAAACAACGACACCTTTTCATCTTCTGTATGGCATCTTTTTGAACCACATTCTATCAAACAACGACATATTTTCATTTTCTGCCTTTTCTTTTCTGTAGTCCTTGTTCATTTCACAGGCCTGGGTCATCACTGAAAACACAACTAAAACAAATAAAAGAAACAATTTTGTACATAGAATTTACAGTTGGCTCTGTTGCCTTTTTCTTTTCTCGTCTGTGATCCCCTGTAGTACCGTTGAATAAAAGACACCCGTGGTGTGCACAGCAGGTATGCCAACGATTTCACAATCAGAAATGGGTTTTGATGGCCAATATGTTGACACACACAAGGCATTTCTGTCCTACTGTTGGTGTTTCCAGTAGTACGGAAAACATTTATATACAGTATACTGTACAATATTGAGAATGTATACAAAATAAAGAACACAATATTTAGTTCATATACATTTTGTACTAGATAAATAGATAAAAACGTTATTGAAATTACTGAATTTAACATTGGACATTGAATGTACATACACTGGACATTTATCTTTGGCACTCTGGTGACATAAAAACAGCAAACAGACAATATAAGTTAAATTGTAGTTACATAAGTGGTTAAAAAACATAAATGAATAAATACTAGTGCAGTTCTCGGTACTGATCATTCTCATCATCACCCTGGCTGGGTGTTGCATGAGTAAGTGGGGAGGGGAGTTATTTTAATTGACCATGGTACAGGATAGACACAGCATGTATGTTAAGACGAGACATATTCTACATGAGGTGCCATGTGTAAGAGCAGGTGAGAGGACTGAGGCTGCCCCCATGTCTGGTTGTTTGGGTGTGTGGTGCCTGTTGGAGGGGAGGAATGGAAAACGCTGTTCAGGGTGTGAGCTTACTTTCAGAGCTTACTGGGCTACCAAATGACTTCATAGAGGAACCAGACGTCCCCATTTCCCTCACATGGTCTAGTTTTTCAACACTTGTTTTTTTAGTGCCCTGATTTATATTCAAAGATATAATGCTATCTTGTCTCAATATTTCCTTGTTCATCAAATTGTAACAACTAACTAACTGATTTGGCAGCACTGATATGATGTAGTTAAAATGTACAGACGATCAGGAAGATACTGTGTAGGTCCGATGTAAGCATGTCTCTCCTGAGTGCGCACGCACACACACACACACACACACCCCTAACAGCATTTGGGCGTCATACTGTAACGGTCATTGTCAATGACAGACTCAGCTAGGGGAGCTGTTGGTGGGGGTGCTGTCCCACTTCTCACCCAGAGGAATGTGGCCTCCTTGCTTCACACAAATACACTTGAGTTCAGAAGGGTGTGCCTCTGATGAGTACACAGCGTGGGTAGTCTAGTCTGTCTTATCACCCCAGGGTAGGAAAGGCCATGGAGACCTGAAGGATTTACACATTTGTTAGAAAAACCTGTTTCTTCTCCCTCCCCAATGCCCTTTCAACAGGGAATTACCCCAGAATGCAAGCTATTTACCTTACATTGGGAGAGGAGGAAAGTGCGCCCCCTGTCTGACAGTGTAGAGAGGCACAGTAATATGTCATAAATCTGGACCCTACACAGCTGACCATACCAGGCTGAACGGTCCATCTGAATTTGCTGCTCTCTTTATTTATTTATTTATTTTTTAAGTATATATTTTTGGGGCTTTTATGCCTTTAATGCGACAGGAGAGTGGAGAGTGACAGGAAGTGAGTGGGAGAGAGAGTCGGGGTGGGATCCGGAAAGGACCACGGGGTGGGAATCGAACCCGGGTCGCCGGCGTACGGTGCAGGTGCCCCAGCCAGTTGTGCCACAGCTGGGGCCTGCTGCTCCCTTTATGACTAACTGTACTGTACATATTTCCTGGTCCTATTATGAGGCGATGTGTTGCAGTTCCCTCCACAATAACAGGAGCACATGTCCAGTTTAAATGTGTCTCCTCTCCTCTAAGAACCTTAGTGCACGTTCTGATTGGCCGGCGTGCAGCGTCATGGCCGTGAGGCAGATGAGGTCATTGTGTCTCTGATACCGGTGAGTAAACAAACGCACATCTTCCCCTGAAGGTCGTGAAGGTGGCTTAAAATAGAACAGGAATACATCACATGCCCTACAATTCCCTTTGTGTGTGCGTGTGTGTGCGCGTATTGGATAAGAAAACGTACAGAGTTACGCAAGATGAGATGGGATCACAGAATTCTGCGTGTGTGTGTGTGTGTATGTGCGTTTATTTGATTGATCAATTTTTTTGATCAAAGAACAAACCAAAGCAATTTCCAAACTCTGTAGGACTATCATCATTACATAGAACTATTATCATTTAGCATGTCCACAAAACCTTTAACTGTTTATTGTTCTAGGTTGAGGCTATATGATATACTGTATAGTATATTCTGAGATGATATTTGCATTCACAATTGAATTGGATGCAGTGTGGCTATATGGAGTCTGCATGTGTGGTGGAGAGACATGCCAGGTCTATGTGAAGTCAGTCTAGGTTAAGGAGCAGGCCTAAAGGTTGAAGGGCAGGTCTAAACAGGTAAGTTGCAAGGCAATGGGGCATGTAGATGCCAGGAATGGAAAGAGTCTGGAGGAGAAGGGAAGAAAAGGGGGCCACAGGGAGAAGAAAAGGGGAGGAGAGAAAGCGATTCCTGTAGCATGGTGGAGCAGAATGGGAGGACACAGATTGTTCCAGATAAAGGGAGTAAACAAAACAAATGACTGGAACTTAGTCATGGAGAAAGAGAGAGAGAGAGAGAGAGAGAAGGAAGGAGGGGAGGAGGGAGGGAGGCCGAGCTAGGAGGGGGTGGGACTGGGCAGGGCTGGTGTGAACTCACAATGGGGCTTCAGAACAAACTTCCAGCCCTGTGATTGGGCGACAGGCCTGTCTGTCCCACCACTTCCTGTCAGACAGAGCTGTGTTGTAATCTGCTGGGGAGTGGCCAGGAGAGGGGGGAGGAGGAGTCAGTGCTGGGGCCACCCCTCGCTCTCGCTCTGGCAGGCTCATCCGACTCACCTCGGTGAGAAACTGAAACACAATCCGACTCGTATAGCAAGCCTAACCAGGCTCGCTGTCTTTCTCACGCGCAGGCACACACACACACACACACACACACATACACACACACACACACACACACACAGGTTCTCCTTCTCTCACAGCACTGTTTCCTCAGGAAGGAGGCCATTTTGTTACGGACCGGCTCACAACAACAAACTTTTTTTTTTGCTTTATGTGTGTGTGTGTGTGGGGGGGGGGAGTGTTTATCTTCCTTCAACTTTGTTGAGGCTTTGTGTGTGTGTGTGTGAGAGTGTTTTTTTTTTTTCATCTTCCTTCAGTGGGTTTCCTGCTGAAGCCCGGACTTTCTCCTCCCCTCTCGCAGCAGAGGAAGAGAGGGAGGAGGGAGAGAGCAAGAGAGAGAGAGAGAGAGAGAGAGAAGGGGAACAGGAGAGGACTGAAGGAGAGAGAGTGAGAGAGAGAGAGAACTTCAGAAGCTGAATAACTTGCCGTGTTCATCTGCGAGGCTTACGTAATGGGGAAGGTGTGAACAGAGATCTGCTGGAAGTCTGAACGGAGCGGGGGATAGAGCAGAAGAGACGGACAGAGTGAGAGGACTGCAACACTCTGAGGTGGACAGCCGACCTAAAGAGGAGTGACCTGGGAGAGGCCGTTTGGACTCGCGGTTTGCGTGTGTGCGAGTCACCGACTGAGTGAGCGTGCGTGTGTGTGTGTGTGTGTGTGTGTGTTTAAGGTGAGAGCAAGCGTGCGAGCAGAGGTGTACGGTGAGAGTGTGAGTGTGTGTGTCCGCTCCCTCACACCCATCTCTGCTCCTTGCTCCCCTGTCTACACACACTTACTTTCTTTCTTTCTTTCTCTAGTTTTTCACCCTCCCTCTCTCTCTCTCTTTCCATCCGTTCCGTTCTCTCGGTCTATCTCGCGGACACTCAGCCGATAGTGCCCAGTGATGGCCAACGCCAGCCCGTGCATGCCTTCGGGGCCCCTGGCCCACCCGGTCTTCTTCCCCCCCGGGGCACCCTCGCCCCCAGGCTCCGTGGTCATGCAACGCGGGCCCCCCATGGCCCTGCCCCCGGGGGCCACCGTCTCGGGGTCCCCCCCCTCGCTGGACATGGGGGTGGCAGTGACCCAGGGCCCCGGTGGAGTGGGCACCATGTCCCCTGTGCTCCCGGCGCCCATTGGGGTCTCCTTCATCATTCAGATCGGACTGACCCGCGAGTCCGTCTTTCTGCCGCAGACGGCTGACCTGGCCTACGTCAAGCAGATCGCCTGCTCCATAGTTGACCAGAAGGTGAGTGCTGTCTCCATGCTTACATCTGTGTGTGTGTGTGTGTGTGTGTGTGTGTGTGTGTGTGTGTGTGTGTGTGTGTGTGTGTGTGTGTGTGTGAATGGGAATCTGTTGATACGTCTATTTGAAGTGCTGAGGAAGATAAAATGTGACCATAAATAGGCTGTGGCTGTTTTTGTGTTTGGGCAGTTTGTCAATGTGTGTGTGTGTGTGTGTGTGTGTGTGTGTGTGTGTGTGTGTGTGTGTGTGTGTGTGTGTGTGTGTGTGTGTGTGTGTGTATGTGTGTGTCTGTGTGTGTGTCTGTGTGCATGTTTCTCAGTGGTTATATGTGCATGTGTTTATTTAAAGTTCCGAGAACAGACCCTTTGACCATAATAGACTATGTTGCTTCGCTGTCCATGTTGACTCAGTGTTTAGTGATGTGGGACTTATAGTTCCTCAAAAGTTTGAATCTGAAAAATCTGTGGGAGTGTTGCATAATTAACTGCTTCTCCTGAGATATGGGAACTATCAGGCTTTCATGGTTCCCATTAGAGGCTTTCTCTCTTTACATAGGGGACTAGACCTACCGCTTTTTAGGAGGAGTGAACGATATAGTATACATATAGGCATGTGCCCACAAATTACAAGGTTGACATGCAAAACTTACATACACACATTTACACACACACACACACACACACACACACACACACACACACACACACACACACACACACACCCATGCACACACACGCACAGACACACAATGTGTTTGGTCGGCAGTGTGCCACAGCCATTGAGTTTATCCTACACCTCTCTGCTTTGTTTTTATGCCAGAGTGCTTAGGCATAACAAACCAATCACAGTGTCTTTGCCGTTCCAGACATCATATCGTTATGGCCAGTCTGTCCTAGTGGACTGACGCCTCTCCTATTACCACATGTGTGTGTGTGTGTGTGTGTGTGTGTGTGTGTGTGTGTGTGTGTGTGTGTGTGTGTGTGTGTGTATGTGTGTGTGTGTGTGTCAGAGCCAGCAGGAAAAAAGGCGCTGAGCTCATGGAGCAAATGCCCAAATAGACATTCTTCTATTCTTTGTCTCTCTTTCATGCAACACTGGTGCTTTGGTCAATTCTGTACATTAACTGCTAGAAAAGTAGCCAATGTTATAAGCGTGCTGTCTTCTTACTCGTGTTTGTTTACATTGCGTGTGTGCTGTGAACAGTCGTGGATTATGGCCAGGGCCGGCGCTAGCCATTTGGGTGCCCTAAGCACAAATGCTTGGTGGGCCGCAAAGGAGATTCACCTTTTTCTCGACTAATTTGGTCTAGGCCTATATTACTTTTGTATTGCTTTTGTATATTAACATGCTTTAGACATATTGTATTTTTTATTTATACTAGTAGCCTATTGTGGTGATTTTTCGCGACCCAGATTTGTTGGTGCCCCCCCAGGCACTTGGTGCCCTACGCGCAGTGCGTGATATGCGTGTGCGGAGCGCCGGCACCGATTGTGGCACTGTCTGTCACCCTCAAACAGTAGCTGGTTCTTTAAACGGATCCAAACCCAGACCGTTGACAGATCTGCGCC
>NW_027468598.1:29797858-29809210 GCF_046254945.1 Alosa pseudoharengus
TGCGTGTGTTTGTGTCTGTATGTGTGTATGTGTGTAGGTGTGTATGTGCATGTGTGTTTGTCTCTGTATGTGTGTATACATGTATGTGTGTTAGTGGTGTGTGCTGCTATTGTGTGTGTGTGTATGTATGTGTGTGTGTGTGTGTGTGTGTGTGTGTGTGTGTGTGTGTGTGTGTGTGTGTGTGTGTGTGTGTGTCCATGGTATGGGTGCAAAGGGTGGGTGCTCATCTATGTTATGTGCAGGTTTGCAGGTTTGCCTGTGTGTATGTGTGTGTGTGTGTGTGTGTGTGTGTGTGTGCGTGCGTGTGTGTGTGTGTGTGTGTGTGTGTGTGTGTGTGTGTGCACATGTGTGTGTGCATGCATGTGTATGTGTGTGCATGTGTGTGTGCATATGTGTGAAAGAGAGAGAGAGAGAGAGCGAGAGAGAGAGAGGGGGGGGGGGTTGTGTGAAGGGGTGGGGGTTGGTTTTAGCATCCGTATGCCTGAGCACACATGTACCAACAGTGTGAGGGAAAGTAAGCAAATTAGTCAGAGCACTGAAGCACTGAGGGGTGTGAAGGTGCTTGATCTATGTTCATACACACACTCACAGACACGCACATACACATGAACATGCACACACACACACGCACATGCACACAGACACACACAGGCACACACACACACACAGACAGACAGACAGACACATACACACACACACACACACACACACACACACACACACACACACACACACACACACACACACACACACACACAGGCAGTAAAACAGCAGTACAGAGAATCATCACATCAAATTAAATTGAGCTATTAAGCCTCTTGTGGACTGACATTTATAAAAGAACAAAGTTTAGACTTTTTAGAAAGACACACAATGGGTGAAAGTTTTTTTTTTAAACAATATAGCTTTATGGCTATGATATAATTAGGCCCAAATACAATGAATATGGTGACTTATTAGAAATATCAGATGCCACAAGATTGGTCATGTTATAATCTTGTCTTGCATCAACAAAGGGCCATGTTGTTGAATGTGGAGCAAAATAAATCCTCTTTGGGGTAATTAAACTCTCCCTGGTATTTCCTGCCCCTTAGGCATTCACAGTTTCAACCCTGGCAGTGTCGTTAGGTTGCAGTACTTACCCTGTTGATAAACTCCACTTACTGACTGCATGTGATCAAATGCCTTGGAAGGCCACTGTACTGCCCCTTTAGAGCCTTGTGTGTGTGTGTGTGTGTGTCCGCCGGCATGTCTGACACACTCACACAGACACACACACACAGACACACACACACACACACAAGCATGCACACACACACACACACACACACACACTCACACACACTGTGTGTGTGTGTGTGTGTGTCTGTCTGTGTGTGTGTGTCTGTGTCTGTGTGTAATGATATGGGTAACGTTCAACACAAGGTAAATATATGGATGGAACATTGTGGTTTTACGTCTTTGTAGCTAAGCTGTCTGTCTCTGCTTTACATCATTAAAATGTGTGCTGAGACCCAGAGCATAACACTGGTACTGTACCAGACGACCAAAAGAGGTGGAGTATATGGTGTCCTCGTTGATTAAATAAACTATTTGTGCATGTTTGTGTGTGTGTGTGTGCGCGTGTGTATGTTTCAACTTTAGCGGCGGCCACCTTTGAGGACTTCCAGATCCGTCCCCATGCGCTGAACGTGCACTCCTACCGGGCGCCGGCCTTCTGTGACCACTGCGGCGAGATGCTGTTTGGCCTGGTGCGGCAGGGCCTCAAGTGTGACGGTGAGTCTCCGCCGGCATGTCTGACCGCGGCCAGGGATGGACCGAGGGCTGGGTTGGATCAGGACCCTGAGTTCAGAATCAACTGAGAGCTGAGCTGATAGAGCTGTCTGTCTGTTTACCTGTCTCTCTGCCTGCTTCTCTGCCTGTCTGTCTGTCTGTCTGTCAGTCTGTCTGTCTGTTTACCTGTCTCTCTGCCTGCTTCTCTGCCTGTCTGTCTGTCTGTCTGTCTGTCTGTCTGTCTATCTCTAGCTGCATTTCCATTACAGTTTTGCACAAAATAAAATATTTGTCAAAATTCCACAAAGCACAATGTACAATTATGAATGTTTGGTGTTTCTTTTAAGTAATATGCAACTAAATATGAGTTTTATCTTCTCACAACAGTCATTTTAGATAAATGTGACAAAGGATCTCTCAAAATCTGACACATTTTGACAGTTGATCTTTAGCTTCATCCACCAAAACCCATGGTAGCTAAATTGCTAGTCAGAATGTAAATGAAGGCAGCTACAACGTGGGATAATTCTAGGTTTGTATAGTCCAAATTTAACATTATAAATCTTGCCTTTTGCTATTGCTCAAAGTAGACTTGCACCGATGTCTTACCTCGAATCAACAGACCAAATAATCCAGTCTTTCTAGATCACATGCAACGTGACAGCTTTTTGAATGCATTTAGATTCATGCGAAAAATTTGTTTTCATTTTACTTTCGCAAAATAGTGCTAATTTGATACGTCTGAAAAACCACCTCATGCGAGACAGGCTGACCAACAGATGGACAAGGTCAAGCAGACAGACAGACAGTCAAATAGACAGAGAGACAGACAGATAGACAGTAGAGTTCTCTGGATAACCACAGTCGTTAAAAGCATCACCACAATGAGTAAAATAGCACTTTTCACTTAAGCGCTCCCCACTCCAGGGGATTCCCTAGTTAGAGACCAGGTGTGCTGTGGTAAACTCCAATGTAGCTTATGTAACGCTCCGATACAGATAAACCGGTGACAGAGTCTTCTCTTCCTTATGCTTATGCTTATCTCTCGTCCTCCATCCTATCAGAGTTATCAGATCTCCCTCTATGTGTTGAAATGACGTGATGTGAGTCATAATGTGCCTTGTTGGTATGGCTAGACACTTCGGATATCAAAAGTGCCAAAGGTATAATGCTAATGTAAGGTAAAATAGTAGTCCAGTGCAAAGGTAGTTTGAAAACAATGTTTATATAGTTTAACCTCTCTCAATTAAGTGCCGCTAACTAAGTGGAAATGTTTGGTAAAAAATAATTTCTCTTACACTGTGGCTGTTGGAAGATGGAAAAGCAATAGAAGTTACAAAAGTTCTGTCTATCTGTCTCTCTCTCTCTCTCTCTTTGTCTTTCCTCCCTTATCTCTATCGCCCCCTGCAGGCTGTGGGCTGAACTACCATAAGCGCTGTGCCTTCAACATCCCCAACAACTGCAGTGGGGCGAGGAAGCGGCGCCTGTCGACCACGTCACTGACTAGCAGCCAATCCATGCGTCTGACCACCAGTGAGTCCCTGAGCACCGTCAGCACCAGCACCACCTCGGAGGAAACCAATCTCGTACGCTCACACACACAGATGGTAGGTGGAGCACAATAACACACACACACACACACACACACACACACTCACACACACACAAACACACACACACACACACGCACACACACACACACACACACACACACAAACACACACACACACACACACACACACACACACACACACACACACACACACACACACACCTACATCCTACTTCCTACTTCCGACCCCAACCCCCTCTGACCCCATCTTGTGTATGTGTCCAGCCTCGGACCCCAAGCGAGGCGCGGCGCTTCACCTGCCGGCCGGTGCACCTGGATAAGATGCTGATGAGTAAGGTGAAGGTTCCACACACCTTCACTGTGCACTCCTACACGCGGCCCACCGTCTGCCAGTACTGCAAGCGCCTGCTGCGCGGACTCTTCAGACAGGGCCTCCAGTGCAAAGGCAAGTGTGTATGGCTGTGTGTGTGTGTGTGTATGGCTGTGTGTGTGTGTGTGTGTGCGTGTGTGTGCGTCTCTGTGTTTGTGTGTGTGTGTGTCTGTGTGTTACGGTAAACTAACTTGTTTGCCTGTGTGTGTGTGTGTGTGTGTGGGTGTGTGTAAATGTAGAAGTGTTTTAAGGTAGTTGAGTATGTGGTCAGTTTGCGTGACTATGCATGGATAATCATTAGTATTTAAATCAATGTTATAGCATCACATGTTGAAATATATTTTGAATAATACATTTTTACATGTTTACCTCATCATAGTTAGTTATGTCTGTGTGAATAATTCCAAATTACATTTCAAGATGTCACCCAATGCTAAGAACTGCTATCTCCTTTAAGTGGCCATCTCTCTTTTCCACAGACTGTAAATTCAACTGCCACAAGCGCTGTGCCTATAAGGTGCCCAACGACTGCCTAGGAGAGACCATAGGTGAGATAATGTCCTGGCCACTTCATATGGGCTCAGTCCGCAAGAAAACACCATTTCCCCTTCATACTTATTGGGTGTATACTGCAATTTAACTGGAGGGACAATTAGGATGTATTTTGAGATATATATTATTTGCAAGTGTCATACATTACTGTACAGTATACTGTAGGTTTTATCATGCCCATATACATAACTCTACAGTATAAGTTTAGCATGCCCATACATTACTCCACAGTATAGGTTTAACATGCCCATATTTGGCAATGCATGCAGTGGGGAAGATTCCCAAATCTACAGTATGTTTTATTGTGTGATCGTCGATCATCGTCGTGTGATTGTGTGATCGTCACAAGAGGAATGAATCAGTCTGTTTGTCTGTCTATCATCCTTACTTGGGATTCCTTTATTTCCTTCCTATTCTTCATGTTCTCTCTCTCTCTCTCTCTCTCTCTCTCTTTCGGTGATGGGTCTCTGTTCTTCCAATTTTCTGGTGCTCATTTCTCTCTATCCATTCAATCTGTCACCCTGTCTTGCTCTGTTCATTTTTCATCTACCCCTCTCTCTGTCTCTCTCTCTCTCTGTCTCTACCTCTCCATCTCTCCCTCTCTGCTATCATCATTTCTACCCCTCCATATTTCTCTGTCGCCTCCCTCTCTCACTCTCTCCCTCTCCCTCTCTCTCTCTCCATCTCTCTCTCTCCATCTCTCCCTCTCCATCTCTCCCTCTCTCTCTCCCTCTCCATCTCTCTCTCTCCCTCTCTCTCTCTCCATCTCTCAGACATCCTTAGTCCCAGTGCGGATACTGAGGTGCCCATGGACTACAGCAGTGAGTACGCCGACTCTGATAAGTCTTCTCTGATGGACGACTCGGACGAGGCCTGCAGCATCCCCGGGTCATTCTCCCCAGACAGCGGACAGGACGGAAGCAGTGGGGACCAGAGGTCAGGACAGGGCAGCACACACACACACACACACACACACACACGCATACACAGACACACACACACACACACACACAAACACACACACACACACACACACAAACACACACACACACACACACACACACACACACACACACACACACTTACACACACACTCAGACAAACGGACTGACACATACTCTCTCACACACACACACACACACACACACTTACACACACACACACACACACACTCAGACAAACGGACTGACACATACTCTCTCACACACACACACACACAAACCAACCAACACACTCACAGCCCCCTTTTTTGTGTGTCTGTGTGTAGTGTGAACATCCCTCTGATGAGAGTAGTCCAGTCCATGAGGCAGACCACACGCCGTTCCAGCACCTCCATCAAAGAAGGCTGGATGGTCCACTACAGCAACAAGGACACACTGGTACCACCACGTCTCATCTGGGCCAGTCTTCTTCTCTCTCTTTCTCTTCCTCTCTCTCTTTCTCTTCCTCTCTCTCTCTTTCTCTTTCTCTCTCTCTTTCTCTTTCTCTCTCTTTCTCTTCTTCTCTCTCTATCTCTTCCTCTCTCTCTCTCTCTTTCTCTCTCTCTGGATGGTCCACTACAGCAACAAGGACACACTGGTACCACCACGCCTCATCTGGGGCAGTCTTCTTCTCTCTCTCCATTTCTCCTTCTCTCTCTTTACCTCTTTATCTTCGCACTCTTCCTCCATTTTCCTCCTGTCTCTCTATCTCTCCCTCTCTCTCTTTCTCTTTCTCTCTCTCTGGATATCCACTACAGAAATATACTAGCTTCAGCCCTCTTAGTCTACGTGACTGTTTCTCCTTTACCGAAATGTCTCCACGTCACAGGTCTTCTGGTTGGAGTTGTTGATACATAACGCCATTCTTGGTGGACATTACAATAATCAGTCAGTAGCCTTCACTGATCTCTCCTGTTTCTTTGCTGCCTAACACCCTTATTTCTTCCTTTTTCTTTCTCTTCTCCTCTACTTCCCTCTTCTCCTCTCCTTCCTCTCCTCATCTCCTCTCCTGCTCTCCTTCTCCTCTCATCCTCCTCTCCTTGTCTTCTCTCCTCCTTTCCTCTCCTCTCCCTCCTCTTCTCTCCCGAATAATCACTTCTTATGGCCTCTCTCTGCCTCCTCTGTTCTTCTATCCTGTCTTCTATACTTCTACCCTTCTTCTTTTCCTCCCTTCTTTTCTTTTTTTCTAGCCTGCTCTTCTCTCCGTCCTTCTCTGGGGTCACGGCTCTACTCCTTGTTGACCCCGAGCTGACCCCTGACCTCTCGCCCCACAGAGGAAGCGGCACTATTGGCGCCTGGACTGCAAGTGCATCATCCTCTTCCAGAATGACACCACCAACAAATACTACAAGGTACGTGCAGCATCCCTGGGTCAGCTCTCAGTGTGTGCTAATCCTTCCTGTTGTTCACCCTCTCCCTCTCTCTCCCTCCCTCCCTCTCTCTCTCTCTCTCTCTCCCTACTCTGAAGCCTAAGGCCTAAGAGACTGTACAATTACATTTGTTTTTAAAATGACTAGGTAGTGATCTGATCACAAGTGCTCCATTCTAAATGCAAGTGTAAACAATCCCCAAGACGCACTGTGATCTAATTCGATCACTCAAACCACTTGTCGCTCTGGTCTGAGATATGTTTGACCACATATATCTTTTGTATGCATCCTGGACAAATTCTAATTCTAATGAATGTGCCGCCAGCAAGAGCAGAATCTGATCCCAAGTGGTCAGCTCAATCGCATCACCCAAGATGCATTCTAAAAACACAGCTCAACAGGCCCTATGAGTCAGCGATGGCTCTCTTCTCCTCTCTTCTCGTTTATTTTGATGACTCCAAATGTGTTTCAGGCAGCATAGCTGACTTCAGAGCATCAGTAGTACAGTGTGTCTTTGTACAGTTAACAGTCAACAAGTACTGTCACACACACACAGAGGAGACACACAACTTTCTTCGATTCACACCCTGTGTGTGGTCACATTTCACACACACACACACACACACATACCCGCACCCACACACACACACGCACACGCACACACACACGCACACACACATACAGACACAAACACACACGTGCACACACACACACACACAGAGAGAGCCAGACATGAGAGGCCATGGTTCCATGTACTCCGCTGCACCTGACCGCCGGGCAGATTGTCCATGTCTGTGTACTGTATGTGTGACCAGACTGCGTCTCAGTTCTCCAGCCCTCAAAGCCCCCTATCCATTACGGCCAATAATGGAGCTCCTTTCTGCACCACAGGGCCAGCCTGAGGAGTGGGGAGCTGGACGGGCCTCAGGGGAAATACCCCCTCCTCCCCAGCCCTGTTCTTCCCTAGCTAGCACTCCTCACAGTGAGGAGGTGGTTTTTGGGCTCCACTCAGATGTAAACTAATACGTTATTACCTGGAGTGGCGGCACTTTACATACGATGACTCTCCAGAAACAAATGCCTAGCAGGTTGAAATTGGCATCTGCAGTGTTGGCACTTTGTTTGTAATTATTTGTTCATGTCCTGCTCAGCGTTGCAACTCTAAAAGTAATTTAAAGCAAGGCGTTGGTAATGAGAATTGGAGTTTTTCCATTGAGGAGGCAGGGTTTATTAAGCGGGGGTGTATTCTGCTTAATTGGTTGTTTAAATAGTTGTGAGGTAAACAAAAATGTTTTTCTTTGTCCTGGCGTGTGCTCCTCTCCTCTCCTCTTTTCTCTCCTCATCTTTCTTTTTTCCTCTCTTCTATTTTCCCCTTCTTTTACTTTCTCTCATACTCACTCACCTCTTCTCTTCTCTCCATCTCTCCATTTTCTTTCTTCTCCTCCTCTCTTCCTCTCCTCTCTCTCCTCTCCCATTCATCCTCTCCTCCTCCTTCTCTCTCCACCTCTCCTCTTCCTCTTCTCCATTCTTCTCCTCTGTCTCTTCTCCCTTCCTCTCCTCATCCTCCTCTGTTCTACACCTCTGCTCCTCTCTCTCTTCTCCCCTTCATCCTCTCTTCCTCCCCTTTTTCTTTCCTCTCATCTTCCTTCTCTCCCCACCTCTCCTCATCTCCTCTTCCTCTCTTCTACACCTCCCCTCCTCCATTCCTCTCCTCCTCCTCTTCCTCCATCCCTCCTCCCCGTCCGCAGGAGATTCCTCTTTCTGAGATCCTGGAGCTGAGTCCGGCTGTGGACTTCAGCCTATTGCCCGCGGGTGCCAGCCCCCACTGCTTCGAGATCGTTACGGGCACTATGCGCTACTTTGTGGGCGAGGACCCTAACCCGCCCCTGCCCCCCAACATGGCCTCTCCCCCTTCCCCCAGCAGTGTTGCACCTAATAGCGGTGTGGGGCGGGAGGTCGCCAAGGCCTGGGAGAGCGTCATTCGCCAAGCCCTCATGCCCATCATCTTCCAGGATGCGCCCCCCACTGAGGGCAACACCCCCCACCGTGAGTACAGGAAGTCACTGGGTCGTTCCATAATTATGGTTAGGGAAGAGATGACCGTGAGTACAGGGAGTCACCAGGTCATCCATAAATATGGTTAGGGAAGAGATAACTGTTGTCCAATAATTGTGGTTAGGGAAGAGATTACCGTGATAACAGGAGGTCACAGGGTCGTCCCAGAGTTCTGGTTAGGGAAGAGATTGCAATGTACCTGCTCTTTGTTATCCACCTGAACCCTGTTGAAGTAGTGACAACATTGCAGCAGCATTTTAAAAACCAAAGCTTTAGTAGAGTCCATATTTACTGTACATGTCGGACACTGGACACTTCCGTGTAGTCACTGGCATAATTGTCTTTCTCGGATTTTCCCTGTCCCTAGATGACAATACATCAATATACATTTAATGGCTACATAATCCAGGATAGAAGACTCAATATTTTTTACCGAGAAAGCAAAGCAATATGCCAATCAATCTGAGAGCACAGGATTAGTGAACACATATTTCAACACAAGTACTCAATAGAGGGATTTAGTGGCCTCTGGCCTGGAGTTTTTATATAACGCTATTGATTTGTGTTTGTCAGGACAAGCCTCTGTGAGCATCTCCGTCTCCAACAGTCAGATCCAGGAGAATGTGGTAAGTAGACGAGGATTCCACCTGAGGGGATGGGGATTGAGGGGGGCGGTGTGTGTACATGTGCAGGTTATCACGTTTGATTTATCATGTCTCCTCTAGGACATTGGCATGGTGTACCAGATTTTTGCAGATGAGGTGTTAGGCTCTGGACAGTTTGGGGTGGTATATGGCGGTAAGTTTGTGTGTGTATGTGTGTGTTTTTGTGTGTTTTATGTGTGTGTGTCTATTATGCTAACCCTTCTTTGGCAATTAATGAACTAAGTGGTGATAGTTATTTGATGAGATTGTCACACTTTGAAAAAATTATAGAATTAATGTACATTCATATTTTTTCTTCAATCATCATCCGTGCAAATTGGCAGTCCCATTTAAAGCAGAATGTTTAATTTGTTAAACACTTTGAAATACCATTGTGCAAGAAATGTCTATGAATTGTATGAATCTCAGTATATAAATGAATGGCCTTCTCTTCAGATACAAACACAAGCCTGTTTAGATGTTCGTATTCATCTGAGTTACTATTAGGAGGTCAACAGACACTCAGCAAATGCCAATGAAAATAAAACTCCGCTTTGAAAAGGCCAGCTTTCAACACACTTAACCTCGCCGAGCTTAATGAATGAATATATTAACCGGATAATGGTGTGTGGTGGTCTATTTGCAAAGAAAATGAAAAGAGATGAGTTGTTGTGTGAACACTTACTGTCTGATGAAATGGATGAGAGAGGAGCTAAAGAACACACTCCCTGTGTTTATATCCACAAATGTAGATCATGCAGGCTTCAGCTAATGCTAAAAAAGTAATCGCCATTCAAGACCATTGGTCACACACTGCAGTGTCACCAAGCCATTTCCCTGTTATGGAACAAGAAGTGAATAACTGGCTCAACAGAGATATGTCATGTTATGATAGTCGGAGTAATATTTTGGCCATGCATTTTATCTATGGTCCCTGACACCTATACTATTGGCTGTGATAGAAGGAGATTGTTCAACTCTTTGCTCTGATAACTGTTGAATCTGAACCAGATCTGGCTCTGATATACTGTAGAGCAGGGCTGACTGTTCTGTTGGAGACATCTACTGGTGTGTGTCATGTGGGTTCAAATTCAGACAGCTCAGCTATTAAAGCTTAATGGAGGGAGAAAGAAAAACCGTCAGTGTGCTACGTGCCTTGTGCTTAGCCATTACTGACTCAGGTATAGCTATAAATATCAAGCAGAAGATTGGCAGATGATGTATTATTGAACCTGAGAAATACAATGAGAAGCAATGAGATATAGACACTGATTATGTAGCCGGTGGTAAGTGGTAAGAGTGTTTTGTAGCCATGCTGCCCAACAGTCTCCCTGTTTGTTACTGGTCACGTTGACCACTATAAAAGTGACTGAATGTGTTGTTGTGTCCTCCAGGCAAACACAGGAAAACAGGGCGGGACGTGGCGGTGAAGGTGATTGACAAGCTGCGCTTCCCCACCAAGCAGGAGTCTCAGCTGAGGAACGAGGTGGCAATACTGCAGGTAACCAGCAGGGGGAGCCGGCGGGTCAGAACAGCACACCCCATTATGAGCTGTGAGACTAATAGAGGGGTAGATGCTGTATGTGTTAATCAGGCTAAAGTTGACATGTGTGCTGAATATATAACAGGATTAATTCATATTTCCCTCTTTGTATTTGTCTTTTTTTGTCTATCTTATTTTTTCTGTTGTTCCCTCTCCCTCTCTGTCTTCAATTCAATTCAATTGAGCTTTATTGGAATGACAAAAAATACAAGTTGTATTGCCGAAGCATTTATTATTGTACAGGTAGTTTGTACAGTTATTTTTGTGCATCTTATTCTTTCTGTCTTCTGACTTTGTCTCCTTCTTTCCCTCCCTCCCCCCTCTCTCTCTCTATCCCCCTCTCTCTCTCTCTCTCTCTCTCTCTCTCTCTCTCTCTCTTTCTCTCTCTCTCTTTCTCTCTCTCTCTTTCTCTCTCTCTCTCTCTCTCTCTCTCTCTCTCTCTCTCTCTCCCTCTCTCTCTCTCTCTCTCTCTCTCTCTTTCTCTCTCTCTCT
>NW_027468598.1:29814410-29876910 GCF_046254945.1 Alosa pseudoharengus
CTCTCTTTTGGAGCTTTCTCCTCTCCTCATTCTCAGCGTGACCTGGATCTACAAAATAAAAGCACTATAAATGTGTCTTGAGGATTAGAACAATATTAGTGATAACAAAAATGTATTTGCAGGATTAATGCATTCAGGGTAGTCTCTATCTATGGATAATACATGCCCTAAACAAAGCCCAGAACAGCACCCATGTTCTAACAGATGCATGGCTAACCAATGACAAAATAGTTTAAAATCCATCTCAGTCACCTTTAAATCCATAATCAATTAAACTCATTCTCTCAAATATCCCATTTAATGTGATACTTTTTGTATATTAGCATCACACTTCATGTGTTTATTATATTAGCCTAGCATCCTACTTCATGTGTTTATTATATTAGCCTAGCATCCCACTTCATGTTTATTATATTAGCCTAGCATCCCACTTCATGTGTTTATTATATTAGCCTAGCATCCCACTTCATGTGTTTATTTCATAATGGTACTTACTGTATATTAGCATAGCATCCTCCTTCAGGTGTTTCCATTCCCCTGACTCCCTCTTCTCTTCTCTCCTCTACACTATTCACCACCCTCCTCTTCCCCATCCCTCTCTCTCCTTAGGTGACTTTATGTACAAATATCGCTTCCTCTCTCCCCCTTCTTCTTCTTCTCTATCATTTGTTTCTCTCCTCATTTTTACTTTTTTTTTACTCACATCCATATTTCCACTCCTCTGTGGCCTCTCTCTATGGAAGCATATGAGTAGCTTTATTCAAATGAGAATGCAATCTGCAATATGCAATTCAAAAATACATTACATTATGCAATTGACAATTCATTATGCAATTTAATATTGCAATTTGCAATAATATCCAACAAATTGTATTTTAATCTGCAAAGTGACAATGAAATCCTAAAATCAATTCCAATACTTTTGGTTAAAAAATAGAATAAACATGGATTGAATTGCATTCCATTTTGCCATGGTACTTCAGTCTCAAAATTCAAAAAAAGCTACTCATATGCTTCCATACCTCTCCCTCTCTTAATGTGATTTTGTGTACTTAAGAAACTTGTACTTGTTAAGATACTTGTACTTGTGTTCTCTTCCCATGTCCTTCCCTCTCTCACCCTCCCTCCACAACTGGCTAAAACTGGCTGAAACTGGTTTCATATATTTACTTTTATCCATTCTCCCTTTCTTCTCTCTCTCTCTCTCTCTCTCTCTCTCTCTCTGTCTCTCCACTCTTCCTCTTGATGTGACCTTATGTAATTACATTGTGTTTCTTCTCTCCCTCTCCCTCCCTCGGCTCAGGTGAAGCTGTGTGACTTTGGCTTTGCCCGCATCATTGGCGAGAAGTCGTTCCGGCGCTCTGTAGTGGGCACACCTGCGTACCTGGCTCCTGAGGTGCTCCTGAACCAGGGCTACAACCGCTCGCTGGACATGTGGTCAGTGGGGGTCATCATGTACGTCAGCCTCAGCGGCACCTTCCCCTTCAACGAGGACGAGGACATCAACGATCAGATCCACAACGCCGCCTTCATGTACCCCCCCAACCCCTGGAAACAGATCTCTCCTGAGGGTGTGTAACACAGGGCACGCAGCAGGGTAGACCATGTCATAGCATGGTGTAGAATGGTATACTAGCATGACATAGCATGATATAGCATGACATAGCATTGTATAGAATGGTATACTAGCATGACATAGCATGGTGTAGAATCGTATACTAGCATGACATAGCATGGCATAGCATGGTGTAGAATCGTATACTGTACTAGCATGACATAGCATGGTATAGCATGGCGTAGAATGGCATACTAGCATGACATAGCATGGTATAGCATGGCGTAGAATGGTATACTAGCATGACATAGCATGGTATAGCGTGGCGTAGAATGGGATACTGTAGATGGCTTAGGTAAGGTAAGGTACATTTACTTATATATAACCTATTTCCTAGCGGCCACTCAAAGTGCTTCACACAGACACAGATATCAATAAGGCATAACATGGTGTCTCAGGCAAGAACAGTCTAACTCTTATAGATATGATATAGCATGATATAGCATGGTGTAGAATGGGGTGTATGGTATACAGTATACATATTGTAACGATTTGATAGCGAACCACACAGTTGTCCAATCAAAAGGTTTATTTGCTGGGAACAAGAGCTAAGACAGACCAAGACCAAGACACAGAACACAATGCAAACAGGGCAGGTCAAGCACGCACACACACTACACATACAGGGGAAGACGCAGCCTCCCACACAAAAAGGATCACACACGAGGGAGAACTAAAAGGGAAACATGTTACAATAAAGACGCTAACATTACACACAAAACTAAGGAGAATAACGACATAAACCCCCCAAATGTTCGCTCTCGTATCCCAGGATCCCCTGCGCGGGAGAACGCGAACACTGTCTTTTTGCGCCGACGCTACAATATATACATTGCATTGCATTATCTAAAAGTACATGACAAGAAAGCATTTAGTTCTGTAGTAGGCAATTCCGTTCCCAATATAAAATACAATTAGTTCCCATTCCCAGTTCTTGAGTATGGTGCCCTCAGTCTCAATCCTCAGAGACCTGCTTGTGTTAGACATTTTCAGACCCCTCCACAATGTCAGTCAGGTGCTTCTAATGATATAGAAGAGCTGTCAGGTGATGAGGTGTCTCATTCCTTAGCGATAACTAGCCAACCTGATTGACCTTATCAAGTCATTTTCAGTGATGTCAGTTTGACACTTTGATAAAGAATAGGTGCTCCATGAGCTGTCCAATTCCTTATACACTCCTGGGGGGGTCCAGATATAATTTCAAATCATTACATCATCTGAGTTCTCTCAGACCCCTGGCAATCAGTTTTTTTCCCTCCTGATTAAAGGAACACGCCACCCAAAATCAGTAGTGATATATGTTCTTACCGTAACTTTCACGAGTTGAGTCGTACCTCTCCCGCGTCGGTAGGTGCACTCAAACGCTCTGTCGCGCGGCACGAATGTGTTAGCATGTTGCTATGCTAGCGGGCTCTGCTGTGGCCGTAGAGAGAGGCACATAGCAGTATTCAAACACCTCCACGTTTTACCTACTTAAATACAGTTGCACGAGTAGTTGATGAAAAATGTTAGGGCACACAACATGAAACGTGACGATTTTCCAAGCGAATAAACATGAGAACTACAATGTGTGGCGCAATAGCACTTGGGAGTACTTCGACCTAGCGTGGTAATATTATTAACACCTAATTGTAGATCCTATCCACCACAGAGTTTAGAATCCATGCTGGATCGACCCTCAGCCTCTCCCTCCCCTCTGAGCGAGAGAGGCACACACACTAGAGATGCGCTGATGGGCTATTATTTCAACCATAACTGCATAGCAAAACTTATCATCCATCAGCCATCCATCAGCACCAAAGTTGTTGACCAATTTTCAAAACTGCACCTGCCCACCATCCGCTGGTTGTTTTAATGTAGGCTATATGGGTGATGCAGCGCTGCTGACGTGAGGCTAGAAAGCCCTTGCCTGTTCTAGAAAGACTGATCTAATGCAGCAAATATATTAAAAGGCAAAAGTCGTACATTGGCTAGGCCTATCCCCAGAATATCAGCAGCAAACTCAGTCTCTGTCGCGCAAAACAGTCTCCAAATAAAACGCACATCGGCCTGTTGCCTATTCTGCCAGCTTGTGACAATATATTGTCCAAAATGCTTCATTGCATTCTCCACATTTTTAGCTACATTTTCATGTACCACATCAGCATTTTTGTTCAGTGAATCTTTTGTAAATTGCTTTACAATTACCGTCGGGCCTATAGGCCTATTGCCTGGCTTGCCTCAGCTTCGGTCACGTCCTTTTACAATTTTATCATTGTAATAAAAAACGCAATTTGCCACATAATTTCAGCATGCTCCTGGCCTACTAATTAATGCCTATTGTACTTTATTTTTTGCAAAAAGAAAGAAATCCTTGATAAAATAACAAGTCATTCACATTATAGGCTACTTTACACACTGTTATGTCAGGTTGACTGACAAGCCTGTTCTGAAGACTCCCATTAATTTTGACTGCACGAGCGCGTCTTTTTCAGACAGACATCGCAATTCATTTTATAGCAGGCCATCGGACAAATATGACGCCTCGATATTAAAGAAACTCCGACTCCATTCATTCTGAAAGTCCACCGCACAACAATGCAACGTGCATGTTTACATTTTTAGTAACAACCGCCAAACTTGCTTGCTTGCCTTACACATCTAAGTTTTCCGACTATTTTTCTTACCTTCTTTTTCCTCTGTGGATGTTAGTGAGTTTGTAGAAGTTTTAGCTGTTACGTTCTGAACATCTCGCACTGCCATCGCCCGATGTCATTTCTTAGTCATATCACTCTCTGTCTCTCTTTTAAATGCCTATTCCCTGAATGGTAGGCTACAATTATGTGTTTTATAGGCTAATATCTAAACAAAATAACCCAGGCAGTCTCATCTAGGATATAACACAGGTTGAAGTTGGTTCTATTTAGGGAGGTGAACATCTGTAGATGACTCAGAAATGACATCGGAAGACAAGGAGTGAATATGGCAAGAGGCAAGCCGAAGTCTGCTGACAAGGGCCCGATGGTAATTGTAAAGCAATTTACAAAAGATTCACTGAACAAAAATGCTGATGTGGTACATGAAAATGTAGCTAAAAATGTGGAAAATGCAATGCAATCAAGCATTTTGGACGATATATTGTCACAAGCTGGCAGAATAGGCAACAGGCCGATGTGCGTTTTATTTGGAGACTGTTTTGCGCGACAGAGACTGAGTTTGCTGCTGATATTCTGGGGATAGGCCTAGCCAATGTACGACTTTTGCCTTTTAATATATTTGCTGCATTAGATCATTCTTTCTAGAACATGCAAGGGCTTTCTAGCCTCACGTCAGCAGCGCTGCATCACCCATATAGCCTACATTAAAACAACCAGCGGATGGTGGGCAGGTGCAGTTTTGAAAATTGGTCAACAAACTTTGGTGCTGATGGATGGCTGATGGATGATAAGTTTTGCTATGCAGTTATGGTTGAAATAATAGCCCATCAGCGCATCTCTAGTGTGTGTGCCTCTCTCGCTCAGAGGGGAGGGAGAGGCTGAGGGTCGATCCAGCATGGATTCTAAACTCTGTGGTGGATAGGATCTACAATTAGGTGTTAATAATATTACCACGCTAGGTCGAAGTACTCCCAAGTGCTATTGCGCCACACATTGTAGTTCTCATGTTTATTCGCTTGGAAAATCGTCACGTTTCATGTTGTGTGCCCTAACATTTTTCATCAACTACTCGTGCAACTGTATTTAAGTAGGTAAAACGTGGAGGTGTTTGAATACTGCTATGTGCCTCTCTCTACGGCCACGGCAGAGCCCGCTAGCATAGCAACATGCTAACACATTCGCGCCGCGCGACAGAGCGTTTGAGTGCACCTACCGACGCGGGAGAGGTACGACTCAACTCGTGAAAGTTACGGTAAGAACATATATCACTACTGATTTTGGGTGGCGTGTTCCTTTAAGCCAACTCACGTTTACTTTGTGATAGCATAGTGATTTCAGTAGCAGGGTTACATGCTGCTATTCCGACATGCCGCTACTTAGACATTGGCGTCTAATTGTCGAAGTGGCGGCATAACATTAATTTTCAAGCGTCCCACTACTGCGACATTTTTTTTTTTCATTGTCGGAGTAGCGGCACTTGACCTTTTTTCAAACGTCCTGCCATTCCGACACGAGGTCATTAACAGTGCCATAGCCAGGATTTTTCAACGGAGTGGACTTTTGCGAAGTAGGCCTTTATTTTTTTATTCCAATATGGGCAGTAGGCTATAGCCTAGGCCTACAGTAATCGTCCCAACTTTAAACAACACACGATTTCATCACAGCTCAGACGATTCATGGCAAAAAAAACAATAAAAGGCTACATTGATGAATAGCAGGGCCATCGACAGGATTGGATTCTATAATAGCCTACTCACAAGAACTTTAACCGAATGAAACCGAAAGTTAGTCGTGTCTTTAAGAGTGCGCCTCACACACAGCTCCGTTGAACATTGTATTTTTCGTGTTTAAGAGCTAAAACAAGTTGATTAGAGAGTCACATTTGAAATGTCGGGTAGTCTAAATTATAGCCTATAGCGCGTGCATCTCAGAGGAAGAGATTTTGGAGAGAGAGATAAAATTTAACCTAGGTGATGATTATTTGTGTCTGGTGGTAATTAGACTTGAGTATAGATACCTACGAATTGTTTTGAATAAAAAAAGATAAGACAACAAATGAAATGTGACCCTGCAAGGCGAAACCAGTCGTTTTGGTAACATTTACAAAATTAAGTTATTGTACTCACACGAACGGCCATAAACTAAACTTTCCAATAATATGCATATCGAGGGTATTGCAAATAGTATTGGGTATTGGATAGTCGCCGACCCTCATTAGATGTGGATATTTGGAGGTTATAGCCTCCAAGAAACAAGGTTATCGCAGTTGCTGTGAGACATACGGCCCTTCTCCAGTCTCTCTCAAAATCAAAACACACCCAATTCACGCTTGGACTTTTCGATTATGTTTCTAAATGTTGGGACTGATGGACACTGAACTCTGGGGGTTATTTGAACGTTCGTTGTGAAGTGGTTTGCTGTAAAAGGAGCGTCGGATATCCCGCCTGTCTTTGCACAATTATAGGGCCATGATAGGCCTAATGCATGCGCTAGCCTAGAGTCGAGAGAAAGACTAAATAAATATGCAGACATGTTATGTGCAATTCAACAACTGCACGCATGACATATAAAATATATATTCCTAGCCTACATTATTGTGTAGTAAACTGAGTTTATCCACATGCACATGGCTTTATCATTGTCCTCTAAAATGCAATATAAGCAACTTGAATATATTGCACACCCAGTTTGAAAACCCTGATGGACACTGAACTCTGGGGGTTATTTGAACGTTCACTGAAGTGGTTTAGGCTACTGGAGCAAGAATTCCGCCCGTCTTTGCGCAATTTGCCATTGATTGACGGCCATTAATGAATTAATATAGGTGGCCTGCACGCACAGAGTTTGTTTGATGCATGGAGTTTCCGACCGTTTTCCCCTGAGAGCTTAGAGAATAAAATGAGGAGAGCTACCTGTGTTTTACATATAATGTGTAACATTTATTCACATGGCCAGTTCAAAATCACCTAAGGTTTTGACTGAAATGTGTGCCGATATCAATTATTGGGAAAAACATTGTTTGGAGTGGATGGCGGGTGGATTGTTGATGTACAGTAGCTGCAGGTGCAGATGGCATGACTACAGCTCATCCATGATCTAGGATGTTGGAATTTGATAGGATACAGGAACTGAGATAAATTGAAAATGAGGATTGGTAATGTCGGAATAGCGGTACTAAAAAAAGTCGGAGTAGGGGCCTGTCTAAATAGAGGCATGTCGTAATAACGCCATAATAGAGGGTTGTCGTAATAACGGGATGTCGTAATAAAGAGTGAACCCCCAGTAAGGTTAGTAGCAGAGAGGAAGAGGGATCTGCTGCTCTCCCAGCATGGCACCCAAAAGTATATCAGTGCTATGTGATTACATACAGCTGCGTTATGGTATGATTAGGGGAGAATGACTATGACAGGGAAGACACAAACAAATGCTCAAAATGAATTAGGCTACATAGCATCAATCAAGACTCTCCAGTCATGCCCAGCACAGATGGCTTTATATTTGGGGTTCATGCTTATGGTTTATTACCTCCATTTGTGTTTTTCACACTGTGAGGAACTGGGAAAAACAGCAAAATAATAGTAAAAAATGGTGGTTCTCATTTCACGGTGTTAAGGTCTGTTGGGTTTCATTTCTGTATTTTGGCATTGCATGCAAATAAAAAGTAATGCACCATTTCGCTAGAAGTGTGATGAAACGTCATGGGAATAAATTCTCCAAATTTAGATATGAAACTGTGGTTGAGAAATACCCTGATTTGCTGATTCAAACATGAAACTTCCCTCACTTCAGGGAACACATATTAACAATTAATACAGTACACAACTGATATGTGTATGTTTTAGTTTTCAACAAGATCTGTGTTAAGCATCATTATTGAGCTATGTCTTATTCTTAATCAGTAGGTCATCTATTTTAGGCAAATCCTTATCTTGATCCAAGATTACTGGTATATAGTATGGATCTAAATCAAGGCCGTAGTCATGATGTCAACATTGGGGGGGACCAAATCTGTGGTGGGGTCTGAGGGACCCCCAAACAGAATTTCAATACATTTCCTACCATGCAAAACTATTATTAAAAATCACAAACAAGTCGTTAGTTAGGTCAGTCAATTAGGTTATTCCAAACTTTTGACGGACATAGGCATGGGATGGATTATGAACCCCTGGACACAGATGCCCCCCCCCCCTCCGGTGAGTTTTGGGTGGAGAAGAAGCAACTTCACTGGTCCATCCCTGTGTTCACCTGTGTTCAAAATGTATACTTTAAAAGAAATTATCTTATCTTAAGTATCTTATGATAACCTCTATATTACACAGAATGTGGTTCTTTAACTTATTACTTACACCTGAAGATTTTTTTAAACTAAGGCTTAGAATCATAGGTTTGGAGCCTAATAAGATTTTGTCTTTTAATTTAAATTTTATTATGCTGGCGGCTAATCACACAATTTTAACGTAGTTTGAAAGGGACAGGATTCAGGAATAGGCTACTATAAGACAGGCCCCTCTTCTGTCTGACTCACCTCATGTTACCCCTGTATGCATTATAGACTGGCTTCTGACAGAATGACGTTTTGTGCCAACATGTAGAAACACTAGGCCTACTACAGCCTTTAATTGGTGAATGGAGGTGCAAATTCCTTTCTTTGGTTATTGTCTGCGATTCACATTAACTGTTGGCTATCACGTATTGTAAACGTCGCCACATTTGATCACGTTTTGCCTGCATGGATGCGCGATTGAGTGCACATCTAAATAATATGCAAGATGCAACAATCATTTCTAAGAGGCCTATACACGGTAATTTCTGGCATTACTACTAGCATATGAATGCATTATTTATGTTGAAAGACGTGAAAGAAATGACACAGGCTTGCACAAATTCATCATTTAAAATAAAACGTTTCACTTTCGCTATCATTGCGAGAATAGGCTACAATATGGTCTGATCGGGTCCAAATATGTATGGGATTTCCTTAGCCTGTGCTACACCTTTCCAATAAGTTTTGTGAAAATTGTACCGGTAGCTTTTGCGATATTGTTGACAGCCCTACCTCACCACAGTAGGGTGCAGTAAATGGAAGCTTTTGATAGCGCACGCCACTAACGTGTAAGGGGTGTAGGCTACTCTGGAACCATAGGTCACTAATTTGTGCGTTATTTACGTTCGATTACATTTCAGATACGTTTTGGTTTCCTAGTATAGCGCTTTATTCTTTCTTTATTTGTCCAAATATTGGGGGGGACATTTTGGTCATATTTGAATATTGGGGGGGACACGTCCCCCTCAATGTCTATGGTGACTACGGCCCTGATCTAAATACAGAGTTTGTTGAGCACTAATATATATGCATATAACTAATCTTTTGCTGGTTAACATGTCTGTGATGTGTGTGTGTGTGTGACTGTGTGTGTGTGTGTGTGTGTGTGTGTGTGTGTGTGTGCGTCCGTGTGTGTGTGAGGATAGCCAGCAAGCCCGTGCCCGACCGTTTATAAATAATGAATGGTCATTACTTGTCGAAACGGCAGGGCTATTTCTCTCCATTTTCTTTCTGCCTGTGGTAGCAAAGCTCAACTCTCTCGTCTGTCTGCTGTCAGGAGAGAGAGGGGGGGGGGGTTCTTCTGCGTTAAATGCAGCGCAGGCAGTGGAACGATCAGACCAAAGTGGACACCTCTCTAAGCTGTCCATTCATTATAACCCTCCCTCTTCCCTAGTCTCAGCTTCTCCGTCCAGGGACAGGGCCGTTTCAAGGAATTTGAATGGAGGATGAAGTTGACGGTGAAACGGTGAAAAAAAATCTGAAATTACCTGTGAAGTACGTTTGACCATTTCAGTGTTGGCATATTGGAAAAGGTCATTAACAGCTCAGCTCAGTGAGAGAAATTCACTCTACCTTGATCAGTGGAGGTATCCTTAGGAAGAGCCTGAGGGCTGAGAATTTAAGCAAAGCACCTTGAGAAAGAAAAGATATGTTAGCATTTCCATATTTTGATATTTAGAAGGGATGCAGCTGCTTTCACAACTACCAATGCTTACTGTAAAAACATCCCAAGCTAATGTTATACATTGACCTAGGCCTACTTGTAGCTTAACATAGCATTTAAGCATTCTGCTGTTTGAGAATTAGACAGACGCACCTCGTGCTTTAAAGACAGTAAACAGCTGGCGTGCATGAATACTGCTAGACATGAATGTTCCAGTCTGCTTTGATGCACGGAATTTATCGTGTGGTTTTCCTAACCCCGATTTGGTAAATAGATTATCACGGTCAAATAGTTAGTATAGCAGAGAAGCTATGCCACTTTCATCAAAACCTATTACAAAGCTATAGCAATGTTATGTCATTAAATACGATAAACAGTGATTCTGGAACAGATCTGCGTCTTCCTTATCCCATTAATAAACATATTACAGTATGTAACCATATTCCGTCCGTTCGAAAAAAAAGTTGCGCTAACTGTTCTAGTTTGTTACAAGCATGGGCCACCAGGCAGGTAGTTAACATAAACATTTTTTGCTAGGCTAGCCTTCCTGCTGCGACATTACACCATTTGTACAAGACAAGTAGAGCTATTTTATCCAGTGTAATTTATCACTTACCACTATCTTGTTTTTTCTTGTCATCCTCTTCCTTTCTCTTCTTTCTTTTCTGGCTTCCGGACGCATAACTCCGCTTCATTATGACTGCCGAGGTTTTATATTTTCGCGGCAGCAGGGATCACGAACCTGGCTGGCTGGTTGCTGTCAGCGACTACTGAGAGGGGCCCCCTTGAGGGGGATCCCGGTATTGCCGGTAACAGTGTCGTTGCACTTTACTGCATTGACTATCAAAGGGGCGCTCACAGTTTGTCGTTGCATTTTATTCTTAACCAGTCGTTGTCTTGGGGCCCCTGGCCAGCTCGGGGCCCCAAGCAATTGCTTGGTTTGCTTGCCTTCTAGCGACGGGCCTGTCCAGGGAGACTGCCCAGAGACTGCCCAGATAAAGAATTATTTAGGAACATGAAGTTTGATCATTAGATCACAATCATTATATGATGTACTAATATAAACATTTTCCCCTTAATTCATATTTTCTTGATGGCCGTTAAGAAGGCATAGTTAAACACCGCACATTTGTGTAGCCGGTAGCTGGTGATTTATAAGTACTGACTGGTCATTAAAGAGCTGTTAGTGGCTATACTCCCTTTCCATGAGAGGTGTTGCTGAATAGGATGCTGTGGAGGCAGCGTAGCGATTAGCGCAAGAGAGTGGAAGCCTCCCTAACTTGTCCATCCATTTCAACCCTAGACAACTGATTAGCGATTAGCGCAAGAGAGTTCATAGACAGCCTCACCCTCTGTTCCCCTCCCTGCCCTCAGAGATGGGCAAAATACATCAAATGTATTTTCAAATAAACTATCAAATAACCTAATTTTAAGTGTATCAAAATAACCTACAAAATACAGTAGCCACGGCATGTATCAAAATAAAATACTGGAGTTTTGTATTTTGAAAATACTACAAATACTCATTAAATCACTTTGTAAACTTTCCATATCTGTCTATTTAATCTATTCCTTCATCACTACACTGACTGTGTTGATAAAGTGTTTGAGAGAAACAGCTTTTCTCTGCTCTGCTCTGATAGATGAATACTGTAAATGAGGTATCACATATCAGGCTTGTGCTGTGTAGCCTGTGAAGAACGAGATGCCTTATTTAACTCTCTCAATTCAATTCAGTTTCAATATGCTTTATTGGCATGACAAGGTCACTCATATTGCCCAAGCAGTTATTATACAATAAATCTGTACAAACACACACATATCAATAGATTTCCATAAGAAAAGACAAAATAAATAAGGTAAAATAAAATAAAGTAAAATAAAGTAAAACTAGATGTACCGCAGAGCGGTACAAAATATGACCGCCGCCCAGTCCAGCACATTTTTTCCACATAAAGAAATCACGCTGAAAGGCCTATATGATTCTAACTGTCTCACTAAATTGCATTATCCACACTCAATTCTCACTGGTATCTGCTAGACAACAAGTCCCAAAACATGATTAGTTCATAGATTTCACATGTAAAATTCATTTTATACAACCCCACCTCCATCTTGCCCGTTCATAATTCTGAGAAATTCTTGATTGTTTGTGTTATGTTTATGTTATGTGTGTGGGTGTGTGTGTGTGTGAGTGTGTGTGTGTGTGTGTGTGTGCGTGCTTGTGTGTGTGCCTGCGTATGTGCCTGTGCATGGAAGCGTACATATGTCTACTGTGTGAGTATATGTCATACGTATGATTACTGTGGATGTGTGTGTGTGTGTATCTGTTTGTGCACATGTGTGCACATGAAATGGGTTAACATGACCCCTGGAGGCAAATATACGAAAAAAAAATGGTCATCCTAGGCCCTACAGTTCTCAAGATATTCACAGAGAACTGTGTCTGGCCTACCCTCCTTTCGGGGGGTCCAGTCCAGCGGGGGGGCTACAGATCAAAACGAAAAATGACGGTTCCATGCTATCCATGTGGGGGTACATGCCCACCAAGTTTTGTGTAGCCCGGTCTTTCAGTGTCCCGGGAATCCTTGTTGGTGTACGTCACTAAATGTACACATAAATTATTTTATTGTAAGGCCCCCCATGAACGAAAGTACACAAAACTTGGCATGCATTCGGAGGGTGTCATAATGATCCTACACTTTCAATTTCGTGCAGTTTTGACCATGTCAGCCAGAGATATTGTGATGAAAACACCTACATTTTTGCTTTTTAATTTTTAACTAGGTGGCGCTATACATGAAATAAGTGGTAATGGGATGGGTTGACATGGCCCCTTGAGATCAACATACAAAAAAAAGGTGGACCTCCTAGGCCCTACGGTTCTCGAGATATTCACAGAAAACTGTCTCCGGCCACCTACAGGCCAGTTGGTGTATAGTAACATAAATTCATTTATTTTATTATACGGCTCTTCACAATGCAAGTAGAATGCTCCATTGACTTGAATGGGATTTCCGAAAGTTCTAGCGGTCATTATTTCTTGGGAAAGGACCTCTGAAAACAAGAATGACCGATGTCAATGGCAACGGAGTTTGCGCTTGGAACTTCATTCAAAAGTGAAAGCAGACGGTTGATCAGCTGTGTTCTAAAGAATGTTTGATTCAAGTTCAGCGTGTGTTGCGAACTATTTGTTTCTCAGCAAAAGCCACGACGAAACGGTAACAAATAAGTGTAAAGAGACATATCATGGAGTTTCTTTTTTCGTTTTGGCAAGTAGCCGTATAATAAGCGGGATAATGTATAAAAAGCCGGTCATTATGGGAAAATAAGCCCCTTCAGGGCGAAACAAGACCCCTCCGCTGGCGCGTCGGGGTCCGGTTCGCCCTGTCGGGACTTATTTTCCCCATAATGACCGGCGTTCTATACATTATCCCTTACGTGTGGCCCCCCATGAACGGAATTCCACGAAACTTGGCGTGCATTCAGAGGGTGTCATAATGATCCTACACTTCCAATTTCGTGCAGTTTTGACTATGTTAGGTCACAGATACCTGCGATTACAACACCTCATTTTTACTTTTTTGTGTTTAACTAGGTGGCGCTATACATGAAATGAGTGGTTATGGAATGGGTTGACATGGCCCCTTGAGATCAACTTACAAAAAACAAATGGTCCCCCTAAACCTTACGGTTCTCGAGATATTCACAGAAAACTGTGTCTGCCCTACCCTCCTTTCGGGGGGTGCAGTCCAGCGGGGGGGCTACAGATCAAAACGAAAAACGATGGTTCCATGCTATCCATGTGGGGTTACATGCCCACCAAGTTTCGTGTACCCCGGTCTTTCAGTGTCCCGGGAGTCATTGACGGAAATTTGGACATGCGAAAAAAAAAAAAAAAAAAAAAAAAATCTGACTAAACCTATATGACCGCCGCTTCGCTGCGCGGCGGTCATAATAAAATGCAGTATATGATAGTGTATTTGTTTGTGTGTGTGCTTGTGTGCGTGTGTGTGTGTGCACATACAGTATGTGTATCCTTGTGTGTCTCCTTCTCCTAATTGTATCTTTAATTTTGATACATCATTAAGTTAATTACAATTAAGAAGTTCTGAATTGAATTTCTCTCTCCTCTGTCTCCTCTGTCTTCTCTTTCTCTCTTTGCAGCTATTGACCTCATCAATAACCTGCTGCAGGTGAAGATGAGGAAACGCTACAGTGTGGATAAAAGCCTTAGCCATACCTGGCTGCAGGTGTGTCTCCCACACACATACAAACATGCAGACACACACACACACACACACACACACACACACACACACACACATAGACTCACACAGACACACAGACACACACAGGCAGACACAGACACAGAAATAACATGCATGCATTACATACAAAACCATTTGCCCACATATTCACACACACACACACACACACACACACACACACACACACACACACACAACACACACACACACAACACACACAAACACACTCATAAATACACATGCATGGCACAATCATACCGCAGTAACACCTTCTGTAAGTGCTGAAGCTATTGAAGAAAATCACTCAAGCTATTTTTCTTCCCTTTGAGCCAGTTTTCCTTCCATTCTTTACAATGAAAGACACACACACACACACACACACACACACAAACACACACACACCATAATTTAAATCTTGAAAGACTGCATATGTACCACTGCTATTAGACCTTCATGTTGTTATTTTAGATGCAAGCCTGTTATTTGTATAAAGCTTTTTTGAAGAGTTAATTCTCTTCTCATAATATGCAAAAATACTACTTCAGACTCAGTCATGTATTCATGTGCGGCTAATTCAGTCCTGTCACTCACTCATTGGCACAGGATGCTACTACTAGGGTACAGTTCTGTCAGGTCCATTAAGTCAAGAACAACACAGGCAATAAAAATTCTTTAGGCAATTTTATTGAATATATTACAAATTAAATTTGGCGGTATGGCTCTGTTCAGAGGGGTCCCCAGACCTTTCATGAGCACCATGAAAGAGCAGTGAGCCTGGGGACAGCAGCAGCATTAGGGGGCGCTCACACAGTTTAACACTGAGCGAGCTAAACTATTGCCCCATATGAACAGAGCAGGCAACTATGACATAAAGCCTATGCCATGTTATACACGACAGGGTGGAGCAGGGGAGGAGGTGGGTTGCATAAATGCGAGCAGCAAGCAGTTAGGAATAACTAAAGCAGCTTTAAATAAGGCGCCCTGTTTGGATGTAGCCATTTAGAAGCGAGGGGAGTGCGAGGGGAGTGCGAAGGGAGTTGACAGCTGATCAGCTGACGCCCATAGCGGTTAGCAGCGCCTTGACTACTTGGCCTGCCAAAACTGACGCTGACGCTCAATTTTTGAGACTCATCAAGTTTGGACATGAACTTAAACATTAGGTTCCTCAAGAGAGCCTGTAAAGTGCTTAGCCCTGATTATTATGACTATAGTCTCATGAAGACATTTCTTTAAGACTCTAGTCCCATAATACTCTGTGTGTGTGTGTGTTTTCTACAAAGCAATCAGATGTGGCAATGTCACTATCACATTAAGACAGCTTTATATGTCTTTAGGAATAATATTTAGAGAGTGTAACTCTGTTACTGTGTGTGTGTGTGTGTGTGTGTGTGTGTGTGTGCGTGCTGCAGGACTACCAGACGTGGCTGGACCTGCGTGAGTTGGAGACGAAACTGCGCGAGCGCTATATCACCCACGAGAGCGATGACAGCCGCTGGCAGGCCTTCGCCCGCGACCACACTCTGCCCTACCCTGCCCACCTGGTGCCCCCGCCCACCGCAGAGGAGGACGAGGGTGGAGAAGACGCCGACATGCAGGGCCTCACCGAGAGGGTCAGCATCCTGTAGAGATCAAGATGGAGTGAAGAGGAGGAGGAAGAGGAGGAGGAAGAGAAGGGGGTGGCGCCAACATGCATGGCCTCACCGAGAGGGTCAGCATCCTGTAGAGAGCAAGATGGAGTGAAGAGGAGGAGGAAGAGGAAGAGGAGGAGGAAGAGAGGGGGGGGTGGCGCCAACATGCAGAGCCTCACCGAGAGGGTCAGCATCCTGTAGAGAGCAAGATGGAGTGAAGAGGAGGAGGAAGAGGAGGAGGAGGAAGAGAGGGGGGGAGGGATGTGGCGCCAACATGCAGGGCCTCACCGGAAGAGTCAGCATCCTGTAGAGATAGAGAATGAGACGGAGGAGGAGAGGCCCAAGGATTCATCATCATCAAGCATTGTTTATTTAGGGGAAACTGACTGAGCATTAAGCTCTTTTACAGTAATGCCCTGAGTTTACAAACAAACGTCTAACAAAAAACAAGGTGCTGGACGGAGCGGCATCCTAACCCAGCACACTTATTTTAAATAATTGTTATAAATAATAATAATAATTTAAGGATGTTATTAGGGAGGTGGGGGGACAAAAGGTGTAGAGTAAAGGAGGAGGAGAGGCTGAAACAACGGAGAGAGAGAGTTCTATTAAAAACAGGTGGAGGAGGCTCACTGAATGTAATCGATTCCTGTAAGGATGGAGAGAGGAGATGGAGAGGACAGTGCATTAGCATGAGTACATCAACATCTTGGGACGATGGGAGGAGGGGGCGTTTAGAATGTTGTAGAATGAAACATTCTAAAGTGTATCTTGGCCTGTAGAGTACCGAAGTGTGACGTTCTGTTTCCATGACGGCAGTGTCACTGAATCTAAACAAACTTTCAAAGTGGCTTCATAGCATTGAATGTAGACATGTGGGATGTTTCTACCCCAATAGATTGTTGAGGGGCACATTCTATTAGTATAAGTATATATACTTTTTTGATCCCGTGAGGGAAATTTGGTCTCTGCATTTAACCCAATCTTCACTTCACACAGTGAAGTGAAGCACACACTAATCCCGACGGTAATCCCGAATCCCGAGTGAGCTGCCTGCTACAACGGCGGTGCCCGGGGAGCAGTGAGGGGTTAGGTGCCTTGCTCAAGGGCACTTCAGCCGCGGCCCACCGGTTACAAGTCCAGAGTGCTAACCAGTAGGCCACGGCTGCCCTAATTATTAGAATTAGAATGCTGTTAGTGTCCCCTGCCCCTCTCCCATGTTGACGTAGTATCACTTACATCCACTGTACTCCTCTTAGCTTTATGACTGAGCCAGGTCTGTCCAGGCACTCTCCTCCTGGCCCTGGACCAGTGGTGGAGTCAAACCCAGCGTGTGTGTGTGTGTGTGTGTGTGTGTGTGTGTGTGTCTATGTGTGTGTGTGTGTATGTGTGTATGTGTGTGTGTGTGGGAGGGATGGATGGATGAGGATGTTAGCTGTGAGGACACGTGGGCTTGGAGTGACGAGTGGAGTCAGTCATCTCTCCAACATCGCTCCCTCTCTCTCCACTTCTTTTCAAATCCTCCTCCAACTCTCCTGCTGACGTGCTTGGGAGAGGGTGGGGTGGGTGGTGTTGAACTGGAGGGAGTTGGGGCTACACACCATCTCCCTCGCCCCCTCTGTCCTCCTTGCTCCTGAGGAGTGGTGGGCCTCCTCCTCCACCTCCTACTCCACCTCCTCCTCCTCATGTCCCTGAGGCTACCTTAACCCCAGGGTGGAGGCTCCATATACCTCTGGGGAGTCTCAGAAGTGCCGGGAATTGTCGAAACAATCTCCATGTGTGATTGATGCGGTTTGTGTGTGTGTGCGTGTGTGTGTGTGCATGTGTGGGGAAAGCCAATATGATGAGACTATCAGAGGCTCCCTGCCCAGACTAATCTAAGACTGCTCTGTTGGGGTGAGATACTCAGAGCTGTGCTGTATCTGTGTGTGTGTGTGACTGATTGCTCTGTTTGGGTGAGATACACAGAGCTGAGTCAGCCAATTGTCTGATGGACTGCGAACTGCCAAGAATCTCATTTTCTCTGTTCAACCACTTGTTGATCACATTGACAGAGAATGAGATGGAGGGAACGAATCCAACACAAAGAAAGTGCGTGTGTGTGAGAATGAGTCTGTGTATGTGTTTGTGTGAGTGTATTAGAGTGTGTGTATGTGTGTGTGTGTGTGTAAGTGTGTGAGAGAGTCTGTGTATATGTGTGTTTGTGCGTGTGAGAGTGTGTGTGTGTGTGTGTGTGTGTGTGTGTGTGTGTATGTAATGTGGTGTGTTATAAGAATGAAGATCTTCATCATCACAAGACTAGCCATGACTGTCTGTCCTCCCCGAAAACTGACTCAGTCCTTCCCTCGGTAGTCTGACACGCATGTACACACACCCACACACAAACAGACACAGACACACACACAACACACAGCTACAACTTCCCCTGTCACACATGGCAGCTGTGCCCACTCCTTCCTCTGGCATCACGAGGCGCATGATGGCATTGCTGGGTCATCTTTTACCGCTTGTTGACATTTGACATGATCATGTTTTTCCTTTTTTTTTTTTTTTTTTTTCTTGACACTGTGCTCTTGATTTGTGTTGGTCACTCAAGCCTTTCCTAATCCCCTGTCCTCTCGCTGACTATCAGTGCTGACCCCCGGAGACGCCTGACCATCAGTGCTGACCCCCGGAGACGCCTGACCATCAGTGCTGACCCCCGGAGACGCCTGACCATCAGTGCTGACCCCCGGAGACGCCTGCCTATCAGTGCTAACAGAGACAGTGAAAACAGAAAGCAAACTAGAAACAAAAAAAATAGTTCTTCTCCTTGGACTACTGACAGGCTTTTAGATGAACTTTCTCAAATGGTGCTTAGCCTTTCACTGTCTCCTTCTTTGGCCTTTTGGCGCTAACCTTGTTTTTTTTTTTTGGCCTTTACAGGGCGCTATCCTTTTGCACAGCATGTAGCAGTCAGAATGGACATGCAGCATCTTTTAAATGTTTCGTACCTGAGAGGAGAAGAGTCTGTATAATTTGATTAGATAGGACAGTGGTTGTCCCCACACCCTCACCGAACGTGTCCCGACCCCTCCACGATAGCTAGAACAGATATTAACCCTGCAATGACTTGCAATGATCTCCTTAATGAACTACAGTAAAGACGACATGCTACCTGGATGCATGGTTAAGAGAAATAGCTTTGCCGGACAACCCGATTAAGGACTCTTTTGTACACTTTTTATGTTAGTATATGGGAAATGCATGATGTTTTTGTATGACTGGAGGGTGTATGGGGATCCCTACAAGTTTAGTAAATACAGCAGTCTGATTCAGAAAAAAATATATAATCTGTGTGTGTGTTTTCATTTTTACGGCCGGCACCCACATATGCTGTCATCCACTTGTGTATACACGTACATAGACACACACACACACACACACACAAAAGCAATTTCATTCTGTGTACTAAGCACTGTAATGGTTGGAAATAGGATTCCCACCCCAAAGTATGATTATAATGGCAAGATGTTGTTCTGCTGCACTCTCTTCCAACACACTCCGTGTTATCCTCCAGGGTGATGACAAACCAATCATTATTTTGATCCTAGAAGTGAAAGAGAAATGGGAATATGGTCAACTGATCATTGGACTGGAGACTGGACACACACACACACACACATACACGCACACACACACGTAAATTAAACTTCAAATGGGTGTACATAGCTGCAAACATACCAAAAAACTCTGGCACCTGTCCACACATGAAGTGCTGGGAACCATAGACTGTATAAAATAGGTTGTAACGCACTGAGTTGCAGAGCCACAGGGGTTTCACTTGCATTAGCAGTTCCCTTCACACTTCTGTACTCGAGAACAGAGCTGTACCTACCCTACAAAAAACACAGTTGAGATTAACCTTCTAAAAGGTTACCATAAATATGGCATTTTTTTTTTAAATTAGATTGCCTCAAGATCTTATGATATCCTTTACAAAAGGCTTTTGAACACATAGAATTTTTTGTGACTACTTTCTTTGAATTTTGAGTGATTTATTCAACTTAGAAACACTTTTTTTGTTTACGGTCAAAAATGACCGCCATAGGAAATGAATGGGAAAGAGTATAATTTTCATCCAGGAGATAAACAACATCTCCCTACAATTTACCACCAATGTTCCCAGGGATTAAAGTGAAAAAAAAAAATCATTTGACTGAACTTTTTTCAGGCCATACTGTAAGTCATACATTGTTCATATCTACCTATAAAGACAGCACCCCTTTTTCTGTCGCGACCTATTGGTTTTTAATGTACAAAAACAGTAAAGTAAAGGGAGTATTCGCCTTATTCACACGGCGGCCATTGTTTTAACCAAAACGAGGCTGCAGGGTACACTTACTATATAATTAATGCCACCTACAGGTGAATGCATAGAACATAACAATTCTATGGTTTGTGCACCCTGTAGCCTCGTTTTAGCCGCCAATGGCCGCCATGTGAATAAGGCAAATTGAGAGAGTTCTTGATTGAGATTGAGTTTTCCTGATGAACAAAACAATATTTCAGTACCATCCCTGACCATTGCTGACTAGCCATTGCTGTTATTTTCTACTGCAGCAATATTGTAGAAAGGCTTTAACTTACACTCTTATTTAATTACTTCAGGCCAAAAGTGTTTAAAGGGGAGATTTTTTTTCTTGTTAATATGCAATTCAACACCAAGTAAAATCTATAAAATCAAGTTTGCAAGACTTCCCATTTCCTCATCAAAGTAACAAATCAGAACATTCGAGATTATTGTTCATATTTCCATTTGTTGCCTCATCAGCTTTTAATGAAAACATGGTAATTTTGAGTTTTACAGACAACTCAATTTTCCAATGAGCAGCAATACTGTGTGTGCTCATGCAGGAGGTCTGCACATTTGATAACGACAATCTGGAGAGGGTGCTTTTGTCTTCAGCAACAGATTGTATAAGGTTGACAAGAGGTTGCGATATGGTGAGGGACAGGTTGTGTTGCGCTATGAAAGAACATGCCTACTTTCTGAGCGCAAAAACGGTCAGCCAGCCATAGATAAAAGTGCACGAACGATAACCTTGGCGGTCTTCTGATTGGTGGCATGCTAAAACGTTTTCCTATTGCATCCATAAACAATTTTCTTGCAGCAAACCGCCTAAAAGCAAACCCCTGGCACTTTAATTCCTTTACACCATGGCTTGCTAGTTCTCCCCCGTTTTCAACAGCCGCCCATCTCCATTATTTTTTTTTTCTTATAACACCTGTGCCTTAGCAACAATGCATCCATGACAGCTAGTGGCCTTGCCAAATAGACGCACACAAATCATGACGCTAATATGCGAGGTTCTGGTAGGCCTACTGGTTATGGTTTTGTGCTATAAATTAATATTTTATAGCGAAGTTTTAAGTTGACTATTTTAATTGCATGGTTATTTTTTGTCAACATACACTTACAACCTACTGTCATTAAAAGAGGCCTAAGCAAAATAGGCTACAAGGCTGTCTATGCGTCACAAACACGACTGACCCCCTTACTCAACAGGTCGCGATGATGACAATATTGTAACGATTTGATAGCGACACACACAGTTGTCCAATCAAAAGGTTTATTAGCTGAGAAAGAGAGCAGGGACACAGACTCAGAACACAATACACACGGGGCAGGTCAAGTACACACACACACTACACATACAGGGGAGCCCCCCACACAAAAAGGATCACACACGAGGGAGAACTAAAAGGGAAACATGTTACAACAAAGACGCTAACATTACACTCATTACAATACAGACATAAACCCCAAATGTTCGCTCCCGCATCCCAGCATGCCCTGCGTGGGAGAACGCTATGCAATGTCTTGTGCGCCGACGTTACAATATTATTATGACCGCCGCGCAGCGAAGCGACGGTCATATAGGTTTAGTCAAATTTTTCTTTTTTTTTTTTTTTTTCTTTTTCGCATGCCCAAATTTCCGTCAATGATTCCCGGGACACTGAAAGACCGGGGTACACGAAACTTGGTGGGCATGTAACCCCACATGGATAGCATGGAACCATCGTTTTTCGTTTTGATCTGTAGCCTCCCCGCTGGACTGGACCCAAAAGGAGGGTAGGGCAGACACAGTTTTCTGTGAATATCTCGAGAACTGTAGGGCCTAGGAGGTACACCTTTTTTATATATGTTGGTCTTAAGGGGGCATGTCAACCCATCCCATTACCACTTATTTCATGTGTAGCGCCACCTAGTTAAAAATTAAAAAGCAAAAAATTAGGTGTTTTCATCACAATATCTCTGGCTGACAAGGTCAAAACTGCACAAAATTAAAAGTGTAGGATCATTATGACACCCTCCGAATGCATGCCAAGTTTTGTGTACTTTCGTTCATGGGGGGCCTTACAATAAAATAATGTATGTGTACATTCAGTGACGTACACCAACAAGGATTCCCGGGACACTGAAAGACCGGGGTACACAAAACTTGGTGGGCATGTAACCCCACATGGATAGCATGGAACCTTCGTTTTTCGTTTTTATCTGTAGCCCCCCCGCTGGACTGGACCCCCCGAAAGGAGGGTAGGGCAGACACAGTTCTCTGTGAATATCTTGAGAACTGTAGGGATGACCATTTTTTTCTGTATGTTTGCCTCCAGGGGTCATGTTAACCAATTTCATGTGCACACATGTGCACAAACAGATACACACACACACACACATACATTCACAGTAATCATACGTATGACACATACTCACACAGTAGACATATGTACGCTTGCATGCACAGGCACATACGCAGGCACAGACACAAGCACGCACACACACACACACACACACACACATAACATAAACATGTCACATGCACACATGCACACAATTCAAGAATTTCTCAGAATTATGAACAGGCAAGATGGAGGTGGGGTTGTATAAAATGAATTTTACATGTGAAATCTATGAACTAATCATGTTTTGGTACTTGTTGTCTAGCAGATATCAGTGAGAATTGAGTGTGGATATTGCAATTTATTAATGCAATAAATATTTATTTATTTATTTATTTATTTATTTTTTCCGCATGCCCAAATTTCCGTCAATGATTCCCGGGACACTGAAAGATGTAACCCCACATGGATAGCATGGAACCATCGTTTTTCGTTTTGATCTGTAGCCCCCCCGCTGGACTGGACTCCCCGAAAGGAGGGTAGGGCAGACACAGTTTTCTGTGAATATCTCGAAAACCGTAAGGTTTAGGAGGACCTTTTTTTTTTTGCATGTTGATCTCAAGGGGCCATGTCAACCCATTCCATAACCACTCATTTCATGTATAGCGCCACCTAGTTAAACACAGAAAAGTAAAAATGAGGTGTTGTAATTGAAGGTATCTGTGACCTAACATAGTCAAAACTGCACGAAATTGAAAGTGTAGGATCATTATGACACCCTCTGTATGCACGCCAAGTTTTGTGGAATTCCGTTCATGGGGGGCCACACAATAAATTAATTTATGTTACTATACACCAACTGGCCTGTAGGTGGCCTGTAGGTGTCGCTGCGCGGCGGTCATAATAATAGGTTGCATCGGGTGGCATAGCAGGCTATCTGTTCAAGTCATAGGTGACACCCAAAATGAATGACCTCCCCTGACAAGAGTTCGCGATAGTAAGAAATTGTCTACATTGATGCACGGAAAGAACACAGCCTACGCTTCTTCTCCGAATTTGCACATAGAGCTCACAATGTATCATATCCAAAAAAGTTAAATGGATTGGCCAACCTCATCAGCTGTCTCGATTGTGTCACTATAATCCAACTTTTAGATCGTTAGTCTCCAGACGTGTTCTCTTTTTTTAAGCAAACGCCCCAGGCCAATGAGACAAGCGTGTAGCTACAACATAAACAAAGCGAAACTCATGGCTGACGTATCTTCTTGAGCGGTCACTGATTGAGACACAGAAAGTTCTCAAGAACACTATTAGGTCTTAGATTTACCATCACACACATTAATTCATCGGACCTAATATTTGTAATTGCCTTAAAAAAAGGAAAAGAAAAGGTGGTAGCCCCTCCACTCCTCCTATTTTTTTTCTCATCGGATCTGCATCAATCTGAAATATGGCATTTCTAAAATCAAATTGACGGAAATCCATCGTACTACGGAGAACTTTAATCCTTGTGTTCCCACACACATGAATGTATGCACACACAGAAGCACACACACCCACACACAAACAGACACACACACACCCACACACAAAAAGACACACATACAGTACACACACATGTACACCTACTCACAGACACACACACACACACACACACACTCGGTACATGTTGTCAGTTTATGTTGTCATATTGCCACTTGCCTGTGAACCACCAATGTTCGCACACATATGCATTCACGCACATACAGAAACACACCCACACACACACACATGTACACCCACTCACACACGCACACACACAGACACACACCCACACAGTACATGTTGTCATTCATGTTGTCATGTTGCCATTTTTGCTATCTGGGAAGGGATCAGATTCCAAAAATAATTCCGTAGAAATGCATGGATTCCAGTTGCTGCTACTGGAACCAACTGGAATCCATGCATTTCCACGGAATTAACTAGCGCACGACCTCAACGTCATCATTCTCAGCCACCCCATCTGTTCGCTTATTAGAGAGGTAAAATTTGGCCTGAGAAAACCCGCAAATATACCGAAATCCCAGACGACGTACTGAAGGAAAATGAAAATGCAGCAGAAGTACGTAGGAGGGCGGAGCCAGGCTAGCGTTTTACAGAATTTTGACTGATTTTCCAAAGCCCACAGAACAGTGAATTCTATGAGTATGTAAACACCGAAACTATCAAAAGAAAGAGTAGACTACTCTTCTTTAATCAGGAGAAAAACCCCTCTCCCTAACACTTACGCGGAGCAGTGAGCTGCCTTGCTACAGCGGTGCTCGGGGAACCTTCGGGTCCAAGGCCGAAGCCCTAACCAGTAGGCCACGACTGCCCCATAAGTATTCTAGGCAACGTTTAACACCTCGGCTAACATATTTATCGGTGGTGCGCCCTTCTCAGCTCAGTTTACAGTTTTTGCCCATTGCTTGAACACTATAGACACATGCTAAGACCAAAGTAACAAAACTTGAAGCTTTTGTTACTATACCTTAAACACAGTGTAGCCATACCTTACTGTAAACAAAACCACTGCTTTGCACTTTAGGTGCAATTCTGCAACACATTTGCTCCTGTACACTACAGTACACACTATTTCATACATAAAACTTTGTTCATAAATTAAATCTCATGGATACCATTGGGACCACAAATCTATTCAAAATACAAAACACATTGGGTGATTGAAAACACATTTGAAAATACTTACTTACAAAACTGAACATCAGCCAGCCACAAATAGGCCTCAGTTGAGCCATTTTGAGAACTTTGCAAGCATGGAGGCAGGGAGAGCAAGAGGTCGAGGAAGAGGAAGAGGTAGACAAAGAGAGAGGAGTAGGAGGTGGTCGAAGAGACTATGCACAGAACAATATTTCAGACGATATTAGAGAAACTTTGGTGGATCATGTGATAAATCATGGCCTGATAATGAGGGAAGCTGGGCAGAGTCCGCCACATCTAAGCCTGTTTTACAGTAGTGTGTTTTTGTTTTTATTTTTGTTTTATTTTTGCGTTACTGCATTTACTGTGCTGTACTGTAACGTATAGTACTGTGATGTACAGTATTGAGTTGATGTCATTTGTAACCTTTCAGTACCCATTTGTAACCATTTTTGTTTTTGTCAAAACCTTTGTTGGAAAAAACAACAACAAAAACTGTAAACTTGTCGCATTGAGCTTCAGAGAAAGCTAACTGATAAACTGAATAAAAGCAGTGAAAATTATAGACTGCAGTGTTTTAGATAAAGTACACTATTTTGCTGCTAATCTGAAAGTGTATTCATATGATGCAAGTGTGTATCATTTTGTCATCAGAGTGACATTTTGACAAAGGATTGTTAGGTTTTGATAGCAGAGTTTCAATTCGACATAGATGTGAATGGTTTATTTCCCAGTGTTGTGTGTGTGTATCTTCAAGTTTTGTTACTTTGGTCTAAGCATTGTCTATAGTGTTCAAGCAATGGGCAAAAACTGGAAAATACATATCACAGAACCCATTGGTAAGAAAAGTCCTAACATTTTATATAAGTATAAGTATATATACTTTTTTGATCCCGTGAGGGAAATTTGGTCTCTGCATTTAACCCAATCGGTGAATTAGTGAAACACAAACAGCACACAGTGAACACACAGTGAGGTGAAGCACACACTAATCCCGGCGCAGTGAGCTGCCTGCTACAACGGCGGCGCTCGGGGAGCAGTGAGGGGTTAGGTGCCTTGCTCAAGGGCACTTCAGCCATGGCCCACTGGTCGAGGCTCGAACCGGCAACCCTCCGGTTACAAGTCCAGAGTGCTAACCAGTCACGGCTGCCCACTGGTTAGTGCCCTTAGATAGAAATGGAAAGTCTGAGTTTCATTAAGAAAGTCCCAGACAGTATTAGGTCTTTCTGTGGATATTAATCTACAAATGGCGTCACAAACAGATGTTTACACATAACGGTGATGTATGTGTCACAAACTCAGACAGAGGCAGCGATTGTGATGCTTCACAATACAGCAAGAGATGGAAAAAGCAGCCTTGTAAAGGAAATTGAGGTTTCCAGATGAGATCGTACAAGATTGTTCATGCGCACCACCAAGGCACTTTACTACGCCTCGAAGGTTTGTTTTTGAGTACAAACATAGGACAGAAAAGTAAAGAAATATGATGCCAATTTAGCAAGAATTGACATGTAGGGATATAATCAAAGACTTTCCCTTTAATGAAGGAGGCCTGCCTCAGAACTACAAAATGATCCCTTTCCCATGCAGTCTCAACTAGCATTCCATAGCCATCTCTCTCTCTCTCTCTCTCTCTCTCTCTCTCTCTCTCTCTCACACACACACACACACACACACACTGCACTAGAGTGTAAACACTTTAGCCTTTTCACCTGTGTGCTCACACACACACAAACCCACACCCAACTAAAGCACAGTCACACACACACACACACACACACACACACAGCATTCATGATGAATTGCTCTTGGATGGCTCTCAGCTCGCATAGTTTCACGGGCCAATCATATCTGATAAATCACCATTGACTATGTGGAGCCATGATGAGTTTATGGAAAACTAAACACAGAGGAGGGGAGGATAGAATGAGAAAGTGATAGAAGGAGGAAAAGAGGATGGAATGGAGGGAGAGAGGGAAGGAGGGATTGAGAGAGGTATGGTGCTGGAGTGATGGAGGGATATGGGGAGAGAATGGAATGATAAGATGGAGGGATGAGAAGATATATAAAGGAGAGAAGAAGGAGAAAGGGAATGAACAGATGGGAAGAGGGATTGAAATAGTTATGGTGGAGGAGGAAGAGAAGGAGAGAGGATAATAAGGGGTACACGTGTGAAGTGACCGCTGAAATCCCCAAACCTCTGCTCACCCCTCTGAGCAGAGACTTTCCCTGTCTGGTGCAAGGCTTAGTTTGGCCTTTTAGGGATATCACCACTAGCAGATAGCACCAGAGCAGTGAGTGAGTGTTTGAGTCAGGCTGGATTTCCCCACACCCTGTTTTGGCCTCCGCCCCTGGCTAACTACGCCGCACACACACACACACACACACACACGGCAGCAAACATTTCATCTAGGCCAAAATCCCAGCTGGGTTATCTCTGTCAGACTGTGAGTAAGGACTGGATTTACCCACACCCTCCACCCACACGAAACACTCCCACACGGAGGACGTCTGGCTCTGACTCGGGCCACTTCTGGCCCACACTCCCGAAGGGATATGGTAGCTCAGTGCCAGACTGTGAGGAAAGACCTGGATCTGAATTTCACCCTCTGTTTCATCCCCTTATTTATACAGTGTGTGTGTGTGTGTGTTCGTGTGGGCGTGCGTGCGTGCGTACGCGTGTGGTGCGTGCGTACGCGTGTACACGGGTGTGTGTGTCAGTGCACGTGTACGCGGGTGTGTGCATGAGTGTGTGTGTGTGTGCACGTGTACGCGGGTGTGTGCATGAGTGTGTGTGTGTGTGTGCTTGTGCGTGTGCATGTGTCTGTGTGCATGTGTGTGTGTGTGCATGTGTGTGTGTGTTGGTTGCTGGATGAGACAGGATCCTCTAAGGATAGGATTCAGCATAACCAGCTCCATGGCCAGCAAGAGGATCTAGCTCAGGGTGACAGAGTTGTGAGTCCAATTCTTATCTTCAATACTATTTATTTACACATTATTTCATGTTTCTCTGTTATTTCCTATCATTTTTAATCACTATTCTTATCTGTCTTGTGTTTTGTACATAGAAGAAGGCTTGCACATTTCTGTGTCCACCAGTTAAAGTTTGTATTACTGTACAGATGACAGCTGAGATACAGAACAGCGTGCCACCCTTAAGTGTGAATATTTTACTTCAGGAGACGCGTTCAATTCCCTGTATTGTAGGAAGGGGATTTCCTGAATGTTATACCCAAGATTTGTAGCCTACCACATGTACCTGAATGACCAACCGTTTGCACAAAAAAAAAAACAGCATCACTAAAAGAGCATCGTGAGCCATCTCCATGCGGTCCCTTTTCTCTCTCTGTCTTGATGTGTATGACTTAAAATGAAACCGTGTTCCTGACGATGAACCACTGTCTGCTTCACTCTGTGGGACGTGCCACCTGGTTGATGACATACTCTCGGAGGCTATTTTGATGATAGCCTGTGAGGCAAATGTGAATGTGTGTGTCATAACGATGATTTCATACGCATGTAGATTACGCACAAACGTACTCTGAGGGGTTTTGTGTCCATTCATAGCCATATTCTACTGCTTTTTATACTGTTCTTACTGCACCTACACTTATTTGTTTTACTACTCCTATAATGTAACTGTTACGACACAGCTCATATCTATACATACTGTACATATCTGTTTATGCGGTTCATACTGAATATCCATATTTATTCTGTTTTTTATAATATTAGTTAATACACTGCATATATCTATATTATTCTAATCTAATCGCATTTCATTGGGTAGAGTGAGTTTCTGTATGTGGTCAGGCTCTGTGAACATGCGTAGGTACACGTACACTCACTCAAAACCGTTTGTTTGGGTGTGTGTGCATGTATGAGGCTGCTGTGTGGTTGGAACTCATTTACGTATCTGCTGGGTGCTTGCGTTGCCACACAGGAAACGGCTGCACATGCACTTGAGAAAGGCTGTGAGAGAGAAAGCACAGCTGTGTGAGTGTGAGCCTGTGTGTCTGCTCGCTTCCCCTGAAGAGCAGGTAGCCACAATGTGCTAGGCTGCATCCCAGACAAATATCAAACCTGTTTATCATAGCTGCATCTGCGGGCTCTCTCTCTCTCTTGCTCTCTCTCCCACTCACTATGGCCCTGCTGAAGTCATCATTTACTGGAAGCATGCCTGCTCAGCTCTACAAGCATTTTTACCTCTCTCTCTCTCTCTCTCTCTCTCTCTCTCTCTCTCTCCCTTTCTCTCTCTCTCTCTTTCCCCTCCCCTCAGTGATGAAGTGAAAGCATCTCTAGAGGCAGAGTTCAGGACAGTCCCACTATGAGAGGTAGCAGCGCTTTTCACTCCTTCCCAGATGAGACCTGAGCAAGAGGAACAACAGGAACCTTACCGCTAGCTCCAGAGCCTTGCCTTGTTCTCAGATCTGTTTTTGGCACACAAACTTTTCGCCCTCCTATGCCTTTGGCACAGGAGACAAGGAAAATCACTTACAGCTGTTTCTCAGGAACTCCTGTCCCCTCGGCTAAATAACACATGGTCAAGGAGAAAGAGAGGGAGAGAGGGGACCCCTCTGTTGCCGTGGTGACTGAAGTGCGAACAGGAGGAACTTCTGTCAAAGATTTCACCCTCACTGCTGACTCCAAGTGCAGTTTTTAGAGGTAAGACGCTTTATATAACTAAGCTATGGTCACGCATAACCATGATTTATGATCATGAATAAGACGTCTATTTGACTCTGCTCATGTTTAAGGCTGGGTTAGGTAATCGCTACAAGAGAAAATGCCTCTGCCAGTCAGCCTATTCTATAACGTTTGTGAGCAAGGACTCTGGTAATAAAATGGTTGTAGTAGTAACAGTATTAAGTTATGATGCTGTTATCAAACAAAAATGTCATATTTTTTAAATATATTTTAGGATAGATTTTTTTTTTAAGCTCAAATTTGAATCTATATTATGCTAAGTACTTAAGTTGATCACCTGGACCCAAATGTCCTGTTTGAAAGGTCCCAGCTTGTTGACCTGTAAAGACATAACGAGTGCACAATTGAATTTATACAGTCACGGCTAAATAAAAGAGAACACGCTGGAACAACGTGTCGCTTGTGAAACAAAATGCGGCCAAAACCACAGCCCTCAGAAAAGGAACATTTCTCCAGGTCATGACACTGACATGCAGCGTGAAAATAAAGTGCCCTCCTGTTGGAGGTTTACCCAGACAGAACGTTCTGGCTAGTCTGTGTTTTGACTTTAATCCTTTGGGCCAATGGGGTCGGTGCTAATTGATAAACGTGCTAGTGTAATTAAGAAATGAATGAGATTGAAATAAATCATATGTCTATGCACAAAGCCATTGGATCCTCCTGTTAGGATCTGAGAATATAGATTATTGTTTTAATGACTGGGATTGCTAGTGTGTTTCTGTGGCTCAGCTGGTAACCAAGATCAGAACATGGGTACCCAGGACAGATCCATACAGAGACTTTCTGTCCCTGTAAGTTATATGGATAAAAGCTAAAGCTAGATTAGTTTGGTATAAAAATGTGATGTTGTACACTGTAAAAAGAAGTAAAAAAAAAAACATAACTTTACCCAACTTAACCCAGGCATCTTTTTGACCAAACTTGCATGTTGCAACCATGATGCATTACATTGGCACAGCTAAAGTCAGCCAAAGTAAGGAGTCTTGTGCCATCCAGTTGAGAATCTTTTGTAGTGCACTCCACTTCTTACAGTGGCATACCACATGAATCACGTTCATTAAGACATAGAATCAATTAAGTGATTAAAATGTGTTTTCAATCACAAATGTCCCAAAAGTCATTCTCCCAGTCTGTCTGAGGGCTCATGGTTCTTCCTCCCTTCCTGACATCCACTAAGATGAGCAGAGCACTTCTCTGTAATGGGGTCCAATTGAAATGTGCTAGAGTGTCCATTCTTAGGGTCCTTGGGGAAGTGCAACTGCCATCATATTGAGATGCTGGAGGCACTTAGCCATCTTAATTAACCAGACCAAACCAATCCTGACAGTCCTCACCGCAGGCCGAGCCAAACTTTGTGTAGCTCTCTCTCACACGACCCGTGAAAGTGCAGTAGGGTTCTTCATGTTCCATTTAGAAGAGTATTTAAAACACATTTCAACACACTACTACCACCACCACCACTACTACTACTGCTTCTACTACTGCTACTACTACTATTACTACTATTACTACTACTACTACTAATAATAATAATAATAATAATATTAATAATGATACTAAAGTCCAATGATGATGATAATAATAATAATAATAATAATAATAATAATAATAATAATAATAATAATAATAATATAATCATCATTAGAACAAAAATAATAATTGTAATATTAGAGATGATACTTTCATTTTTATTCTGATGTTGAAAGTCACTTTGGATAAAAGCATCTGATAAATACCGTAAACAACATAGACAATTGAAGGAAAACAAAGAGCCTGTATGGATCATATCTTTATAGAGGTGGGGGTGAGCCCAATATTTATGTCCAGTCATGATTATTCTTGGCTGCATGGCCTGGATAGAGTTACGCAGGGCAAGGCTATTATGTGTGTCCCAAAGGCTTTCAGGGATCAATGTTTTCCAAAGCCCTATAAAGACCAATGGGAATGCAAAACCAAATTAGGCATCAGCAGTACGGGTAACACAGAGGAGATCGTAATACTAGAGTCAGTTAAGAAACACGTTGCTATTCTCAACTTTATAGGCCTGCACTAATGCCACTGTGAAATGTCAATCAAGGAAGATGAAGCATGAAAAACTGAGATCATTATTTTGATGTCTGGAAAAAAATGTATACATTTATATGGGTACACACAGAAATGCCATATGGATGTATACATTGTCCTGTATCTATGGACACAGGCAAGGCACGGCAGCTTTATTTGTATAGCACATACGTATATACTCGTTTGATACATATATATATTCATACATACTGTATTGAGATTCATACATATCGAGACCAGAGACAGCATGTAAGATGAGTAGGAGCATAAGGGATACATACATATTTTAAAAAGGAAAATAAAAAATATACTATAAGGGAAAATAGAAATATAAAAATATTAAATCAATAAAACATATACATTTGTGGTTCCATGTTGGTGGAATGAGTTGCCCAGTGCTCTCCATTACTGTATTAGTTTTGGGTAATTTAAGAGGGGTCTAAACACATTCCTGTTCAACATGCACTTAGTTCTTTAAGAGCTTCTTATGCGTTATGGTTTGTGTAATATTGTTTTATTTCCATTAGGCTGTTGATTCATTTGACATTATTGTTTATTATTGATATTCTCCTTAATGTAGTCTTACCATGTTATTGTTTTTATATTATTGATTGAATGGACTGTATTGTTTATTGTTGCTTTTCCCCCTCATTTTCATTGCTTATTTTATTAGGCTATTGATTGAATTGACATTGTTGTTTATTGATATTATCCTTATTATAGTTTGACCAACATTCTAATCTGTTCCCTGTTAAATTTTAAATATTATATTGTTTTTGTATTTGTATGTCGCTTTGGACAAAGGTGTCTGCCAAATCCTATAACCATAACCATAACATTGATTTGTATGGGTAGTATGGATACAGTACATGTGAATGAATGTAAAGAAGCCTTATGGATACATACAGGTATGCATTTATAAAACAATAAATACACACATCTCAATATGCATCCAAGCTTTTTTGGAGGGCATCAATACTTCTAAGACTTCTAATATTTTGAGAGCATAGATCTAGACACCCTCATATTCATTAGAGTCATCACAGACAGTTCAGTGTCGGCCCTGCCAGTGACTCACTAACAGCTAATATTTAGAGAAGGAGGAAGTTATACTTTTGGCAATGAATCACCCATTACGACTATGTGTCTAGTACCCTGGAAATCCAGAGTTCTCGCGAGAGCACAATGGAATTGTCTCTGCGAGACACTCTGGCAAAGAGCAATGATGCACGTTACTTTTACCCCAACATTCTGGGAAACCAGCTAAACTGAAGACAGCGCTGCAACGTTGGAGGACAGTACACATTGGTCGTAGTGTTTTCTGATCGCGTCGAAGTCCGAAATAATTCAGAGTAAACATGGTCTAGTGTTGTCCAACTGCGTGCAGTGAGATTTTTAAATGCATGCTTGTTGCCGCCCCTCGAGTTGGGCCATTACATTGTTCTTTGCCAGACCCTTAATCTTTCTAGATTAAGATGCAATGTCCACACACTGGCAGAATCCACCTGGAGACTACTGGACTAATGACATTGGCCAATCAAATTTCAGGGGGTTGAAGTGGATGGTCAAGATGCAGCATTGAAGGGGTGGGTAGGATCCTCCAAGACCTCTAGAGTGACAGCTGTATTGGCCAATTACATTTCAGGGGGTTGAGGTGGATGGTCAATATGCAGCATTGAAGGGCTGGGTAGGATCCTCCAATACCTCTAGAGCAGTGTTTCTCAAACTTTTTCAGACAAAGGACCACTTAACCAATAAAAACCACCTCACGGACCACCTAGCTAAAAAAAACGTATATTACACAGTAGGCCTACTCACTGAACCACCTTGCTTATTGTATTTGCACCTTGCTTATATTGTGTGAGAAGATTCATTTAAACTGGCGTAGCTTACATAAGCATTGTTACAGAACTGTTTGGATTTACATACAATTTGGTTCAATATTGCAAACAACTCATCTATATTATATTTTACCACGTCTGCTCGCGGACCACTTGGGTTAGCTTGCGGACCACCAGTGATCCCCGGACCACACTTTGAGAAACACAGCTCTAGAGTGACAATGGGATGGGTTGACATGCCCCCTTAAGACCAACATACAAAAAAAAGGTGGACCTCCTAGACCCTACGGTTCTCGAGATATTCACAGAAAACTGTCTCCGGCCACCTACAGGCCAGTTGGTGTATAGTAACATAAATTAATTTATTGTGTGGCCCCCCATGAACGGAATTCCACGAAACTTGGCGTGCATTCAGAGGGTGTCATAATGATCCTACACTTCCAATTTCGTGCAGTTTTGACTATGTTAGGTCACAGATACCTGCGATTACAACACCTCATTTTTACTTTTTTGTGTTTAACTAGGTGGCGCTATACATGAAATTAGTGGTTATGGAATGGGTTGACATGGCCCCTTGAGATCAACATACAAAAAAAAATAGTCCTCCTAAACCTTACGGTTCTCGAGATATTCACAGAAAACTGTGTCTGCCCTACCCTCCTTTCGGGGGGGTGCAGTCCAGCGGGGGGGCTACAGATCACAACGAAAAACGATGGTTCCATGCTATCCATATGGGGTTACATGCCCACCAAGTTTCGTCTACCCCGGTCTTTCAGTGTCCCGGGACTCATTGACGGAAATTTGGACATGCGAAAAAAAAAAAAAAAAAAAATCTGACTAAACCTATATGACCGCCGCTTCGCTGCGCGGCGGTCATAATAATATGCACAATGTTAAGTTGTTTTAAGCAGCCTTCATTGCTTTGGAAAGTATGCAATGACATGTTGCTTCACATTTCGTTTTGCAAATAAAAGTGAATTATGAGCCTGGTATCCACCTAGCTATCTGAATGGATTTTTTTGTCGACTTGGCCTATCATGTGCTTCATGTAGCCTAAATGCTTGGGAAATGAATCATTGAAGACCCACCAATTCCATTTTACTAGTACTACGTGGTGGAGATTGAGAGAACCCAAAAAGTATCAAACGTCCATGTACCATGGTGGTAGTGCATTCTGACATTGTAAACGTTATTGATGAAGAGTGAAACGCAGTTTGCAGTAAAGCTACTATTCATTGGTTACATTTGGGTGCCCCCTCTGTCCTTTGGTGCCCTACGCAAAGTGCGTGATGCGCGTGGTGGGAGCGGTGGCACTGCCAGGCTACACAATCTTTTTTCTGCATTTCTATCCCTTTATTCTCTTTAATTCAAGTTCACAGCTCAAAGCTGACATGCACTAGAAGAACATAGTTTGTGTTTTATCAAGAATAAAAAAGATTAGCGTGGCACCACTTTAGATTAAATGACTTGTGCTATTTCGCGAGGCATAGTGAGATCTTTCTGTTTCGCACACAAAGTGCACTAACTATTATGTTCTTCATATCCTTGTCTCTGACAAGCTAAAAATAATGAGCGTAGGCTTATGTCCATCCCGCAAATAGAGTCCGACTTTGAGTCTGCTGCAGCCACAGTCATCTTCAACCAGTATCAGGAGATACGTTCTACTATTTTGCGCGGATTTTTTCTCGTCTGTTGTTCTCGGGGTGGTGTTTGCGAATATGTATCAAAACAAAACAAGCGCTTAATTTTGGGTTCAAATGCATTGTAACTCGCGTTTCTGAAGTTTGTACCGAGTAAATATTACCCAATTTTTTTTTTGTAATGCCTTACATTACCGCGTTACCGCAAACAGCAATATATTACAGTAATTACATTACTTTTGTAACGCATTACTCCCAACACTGTCTGCCAGTCACCTTCCTTTCCTCAGTGTCTTCTAATAAATCTGCCATGCACAGGTTTCTGATTCAGTTTTTCACCCCTGTCTGAACCGTTTTACTGGAAGATGATGAGACACATCCATAATGTGTTGTTATGGAAACATCTACACTGTAGGTCGGGTTTTGGGGAAATCCTTTAAGTACTGTTAAAGTTGGGCATTGTCAGACACATTTGAGCAAGAGACTTTCTAAGAAAAGTAATAGCTATAGATTTTCTGTAAGATCACTATTGCGCCATACTTTCCACAGAAAGTATGACTCGTTTCTCATTTTTGGCACATTCTCACACATACATACATACACTCTCACACTCACAAACTCACACACACACACACACACATACTGTACAGACACACACATTCACACACACAAACTCTCTCACACACACTCACACACACACACACACACACACACTGTACTGTCCGTTTACAAATAAAATGGTCTCGCCTCTAGAGACAAGCTCCAACAATGCATCTCAATTCACAGTAGTCCTCCCTGCATCTAAAGGGACGTGTATCAGGATGCCTAAACGAATGTGAACTTGTTCACCTCATCTTGTCGAGAGCTGCTGCCTCCCACCATGTGTTGATGTATGATGGTGATGGACACTGCAGAGGTCAAAAGTCCTGTTAGGATAACATGTGCAAGGTTGGATATTATCTGCCCAAACATGGACCCTATTTTAAACGAGGGGCTGAGGGTCTGAAAGTTAGCCATGGGGCAAAGTGTTATGAGCATGAACTAAAGCTATACTGTAAAAAAATATCTGTAAAATTTACGGTAGAATACTGGCAGCTGTGGTTGCCATTACTTTACTGTAAAAAATACGGTGACAATGTAAAGGACATTACGGTAAGCTATATTCCCAACTGTAATTTTTACAGTTTAAGACAGTTGCTTTTAAGGTAAATTACTATTAAAAACAAATATACTGTAAACCTGTTTAAGGTAATTTCCTGCTAAAAAAAATAAATACTGTGAAGCTGTGAACGGTAAACTACTGTGAAAAACAAAGTTTACTCTGTAAACCCCATTACATTCTATCACCATGATAACGCGTCACAACTGTATCATATGTCACAGTATTTTACTGCAAAACAACAGCAATAATGTGAAGCTGTTTACAGTAAACTAATGTGAAATACCAAATATTCTGTGAACCCCATTACATCCTTTCACTATGAAAAACACATCACAACTGTATCATACATCACGGTATTTTAGTGTAGTTTGATAGCCTACAGTAAATTACCGGCAGCTGTGGTTGCCAGAATATCACTGCATAAAATACAGTAGAACACATGAGAAAATACAGTTTACCAGCATTATTTGTCACACAAAGCTACTAAATGGGAATACAAAAACACTCAAAGTTCCTATTAATCAAGCCACACTTGCATTTGTTTTGAATAATGCTATTTTTAACACCTCTAATTTTAAAGCTGTTGGTTACAGTAGAACACATAAGAAAATACAGTTTGCCAGCATTATTTGTCACACACATCTATTAAATGGGAATACAACAAAACACAAAGTTTCTATTAATCAAGCCACACTTAAACAAAGACATGGCTTTTGAATAATGCTATTTTTAACACCTCTAATTTTATTAAAGCTATTCCATTTGCAATTTAAGTTTGGAGTTGACTTGGGCAATGAAGGAAACAGAATTAGCACAACATAATGCCGACAAACTCCAGGTACCTTTACTGGCGGTCGGCAACATTCTTCAATTATATCCGATTACGATTGTGTAAGTGTAACGGGAGCAGGAATTATGCTACTGACCCTTGAGGTACAACAACAGACACACTGGATATATATAAAACTCAGTTTTATTACAATATAAAAAAAGGCATAAAAACACACACAATATGTATAAGCAACTAGGTACTGATGCTTCAAACCAGTGTAGAAGATCTAGAGAAAGTAGCTAGGTAACTACTTCAAACCAGTGTGGGAGATCTAGGGATGGCAGCTAGTTAAATGCAAGCAGCTACAAAATACTGTTTTAAACCAGTGTGGAAGGTCTAGGGCTAGTAGGTTTAATTTTATTAGTAGTTTAATTTTATTAAAGCTGTTGGTTACAGTCTGGAGAATGTTCAGAAAATCTAATTCCAGCACAGTATACTAACATGAACTAACACAAACACTAACATGGCACTAGAATTTTCCATTTTCAAAATAATAAAGTTAGGCCATCAAAATTTTCAAAATCTCACAGAATGTTCAGAAAATCTAATTCCAGCACAGTATACTAACATGAACTAACACAAACACTAACATGGCACTAGAATTTTCCATTTTCAAAATAATAAAGTTAGGCCATCAAAATTTTCAAAATCTCACAGAATGTTCAGAGAATCTAATTCCAGCACAGTATACTAACATGAACTAACACAAACACTAACATGGCACTAGAATTTTCCATTTTCAAAATAATAAAGTTAAAATCAAAATTTTCAAAATCTCACAGTTTAATTTGTCTCTCTCCACTCATGATCAGCGAGATCAGTGATGAGGGTGAGGACTCTCGGGTTTACCGACAGCTGCTTCTTGTTCTTCTTTGTTTCAACTTTTGTGCCCCTCTCAGGGTTGATGTTGAAGAAACACCTTTGTGAACACAACAATTTAAATTAATATAGTGATTTGTTCTAAATAAGTTGGGTCATAAACCTCAATTCCCTGACGACTGATTTGACTTGTATAACCCTTTCTAAAAAAAATAGACACCATAAAACATACTCTTTTGATCCCGTGAGGGAAATTTGGTCTCTGCATTTATCCCAATCCGTGAATTAGTGAAACACACTCAGCACACAGTGAGGTGAAGCACACAATAATCCAGACGCAGTGAGCTGCCTGCTACAGCGCTCGGGGGGCAGTGAGGGGTTAGGTGCCTTGCTCAAGGGCACTTCAGCCGTGGATGTGGGAATAGGAGAGCAGTGCTCAACCACTTGCCACCACCTGCCAACATTTTTCCTACTGATCGGGGATCGAACCAGCAACCCTTCGGTTACAAGCCCGAAGCCCTAACCAGTAGACCACGACTGCCCACAAGACCCCATGTCCCTCACAAAAATGTCAGCATTTTTTGCTAGAGGGCCTAATCCAAAATGGCCACTGGCATCACCTTGATAAAGTATTACAAAAGTATTATTTAACAGAGGACAGTTATGTATGAAGACACTTTTTGTGGCAAATTGACCATGAGGATTGTGATTGACACAGTATTAGCACAGTATACTAACATGAACTAACACAAACACTAACATGGCACTAGAATTTTCCATTTTCAAAATAATAAAGTTAGGCCATCAAAATTTTCAAAATCTCACAGAATGTTCAGAAAATCTAATTCCAGCACAGTATACTAACATGAACTAACACAAACACTAACATGGCACTAGAATTTTCCATTTTCAAAATAATAAAGTGCACCTAGAATGATGCATGAAGACACTTTTTGTGGCAAATTGATCAAAAAAGATTTGTGATCTTGACATTAAGACATTGTTCTGACCAAAACCCAAGATGGCCACCATCCAGGAGGGCAAAATTGTAAAGTTTTACAAGGAGTAATAGAAGATCATTGGGGTGGTGCCTTTGACTACTCAGAGTGGCTGCCAACAGGCATACTGTAGGCTACTCAAACATGTCCTAAAACACTTAACGTTCGTTTTCAAAACTGTGCAACTCACCGAGTGGTTAGTGGTGTTTGTTGATTATTAAAAGAAAATATATCGGCGCAATGTATGATTTCCAGACGTCTTATTTGGTATTGTAGAACTATTTAGTCAGACACCTCACTACTGCTCTATATTTGAACCTGAAGCATAGACGGTGGCGCAGTAATATCAACGTGCAATGAGTCTTCCAACAGAAATCAATGGGGATTTTACAAAATGCCAAATAAAATACGAAACAGAAACTGTATTTCGATACGCTACTTGTTTTGGAACATCAACAAACACCACTAACCACTCGGTGAGTTGCAGTTTTGAAAACGAACGTTAAGGGTTTTTTTAGGACATGTTTGAGTAGCCTACAGTATGCCTGTTGGCAGCCACTCTGAGTAGTCAAAGGCGATTCAAAAAAAAAGTCAGAAAGGTCGAGACAGGACCAATCTTCAAAATTTCGGTGTCCACCACTCTAGTTCATCCAAAACAAACCAGAAAAGGGACTCAAAGTGCTAAATACCAGAATTTTCCTTTAAATAATACTTTTGTAATACTTTATCAAGATGATGCCAGCGGCCACTTTGGATTCAGCTCTCTAGCAAAATGTCGACATTTTTGCGAGGGTCATGGGGTCTAATTTGTTTTTATAAAGTGTGTATAAAAGTCAAATCAGTCGTCAATATATTAGACAGAGAATGATCACAGAATTGAGGTTTATGACCCAACTAAATGTGTAAATAAAAAGAAACAATGTGCACACACACACACACTTTACCTCTGAAGGAGCTCTAGCGTGGAACCCAGATCTACTGGATAGTGGATGTTCAGGCAGTAGTAGCTTCCAAACATCAGGCAGATGGCAGTGATGAAGTTGGAGATATGGTCGTTCACAATCTTGCCGTCTATGCTGAGCATGAACTGCCTTGCAGCATAGCAGCAGGTTCCTGCAAAGAACAGCACATCAGCTATTACCATTCAAGTGCAAACACAAAATGTTTTGAATGATGCACAATAACAGAACAGACTGTTTTGTAGTGAATCTCATAACATGATTACTTTCTCAATACAAAATATAACTAGCATTTTTAAAGGGATATTCCACCATTTGGGTAATTACACTCATTTTCCACCTCCCCGTGAGTTAAACAATTGATTTTTACCTTTTGCCTGAATGAGAGTATAGTTCCATGTGAAATCAGCCCAGAAAATCACTGTTTCATTTTCTGTTGGTCTTATTTCACTTTCTAACTTGAGACAAGTTTTGAATAGGAAAATTACCAGAAATCTTAGTCACTTTTAAACGTGATGCTAGTAGGCGAGATGCTAATGGTCTAATCCAATTCAATGGTCTATACTAGGCTGGAGCTAAAAGTGGTATCGCCAGACTCAGAGAGCGGCTGGATGAACTGGAGAAAGGTAAAAATCAATTGTTTAACTCAAGGGGAGGTGGAAAATGAGTAATTCCCCAAATGGTGGAATATCCCTTTTAAAGCGTAACTCTTGCCAAAATGCATCCTAGGGTGTTTTTGTGAATGTACACGAGACAAACATTCTTTTAAAAGCATAAATACGTCCAAAGCGCCACTTTTAAACTTGTCCGTGTCCGTCGTTTTCGGGTCAAATGGCCTTTTGAATGGGAATAGTACGGGCACTACTATTTTGATACATGATCGCGTCAAAATCGTTATTTTTATAAACACTAAGATGGCTCGACACAAAATGAAACTTTGATTAAAGAATCAGTGTGTACACATGAACGAACATTGAGAACATTGTTGGTGTACCAAGAGTTTACTAAAAGAAAGGTTTTGAACAACTCACTTGGTTTTTCTGCTCGTCGCCATCTTGCCAGTCAAGAAGTGAGTTGTTCTTTTTAGTAAACTATGTGTACACTAACAATGTTCAAGTTCATGCGTAGAGACACTGATGATACTTCAATTAAAGTTTCATGTTGTGTAGGTATGAAAGTAGCAGTGCCCTTACGATTCCCATTCAAAAGGCCATTTAACTCGAAAACGACAACACGGACAAGCTTAAAAGTGGCGCTTCGGACTAGTTATGTTTTTAAAGGAAAATTTGACTCGAGTACATTCAGAAAAACACCCTTGGATGCATTCTGGCGAGAGTTATGCTTTACATGTCACCGTGCATTTTACGTAACATGTCCATACAGACCCCTTCAGTAAACTGGAATAAACTTACCACATACAATGATGCAAGGGGTCACAGGCAAGCCTTCCACGTGTACTTCATTTGCCAGGCATGTCTCCTCTACGTAGTGGAAGAGGTTCTCCTCTTTTTCATTGAAGTAGGAGAGAAGAAGAAGCACCATATCCTTGATGTCACCTGAGCTGTCCTCCAACGGCCCTCTCAGAAATTTCAGCTTTATTACAGTCTCCAAGACGCGTTTGCTCTTGTCTGCGCAAACAGTTGTCATAAAGTTCAAAAGCCGTTTTCCCTTTTTTTCTACACTACTGAGGAAAGTCTCCTTAAGTGGTAGTCCTGTGAGCTCTAGGAAATGGACGGTCATCCCAATTTCTTCAAATAAAAAAGGCCATTCCTCCCTTAGGCATTGGAGATCTGTTCCTGTGTTTATTGCTTGACGTTGGGAGTAGTAAGTGCACTTCATAAGGGCTTGTACCTCTTCTGGACTGAAAGTATGCTGTTCATGAAGCATCTTCATTTTAACCTTTTTTTCCTGTTGGCTTTCCAATGTCTCACTGACTGGCATGAACTTCAAATTCCACTTTATGCAGCCATACGTGTCCTGAACAACCGCCCTTTGCGCAGCTGGGATTTCATCTGTGTCGGAGTCACCCGTTTCCTGTTTACGCCTCTTAATCCTGGGTGTTGAAGGCCGCTTCACGTTGTCAATGCGGGCTTGTAGCTGTTTGACTAGTGAATGATATCCTGCTCCCACTACCTCACCTTCTATGACATCTTTCAGGGACTGTGGATACTTGGCAACAATTTTTTTGGCAACTTCTGTAGCCTCTAGTTTACTTGGAGATGCGCAAGTTTTAATCATTGCAGAGACAACAATGCGGATCATTTCTCGCCGTAAACGTGGGCTTGGCCTTTTCCCTCTCTCCAAGCACTGCATCAAGTCTTCAGGAAATTTCCCCCATGGAATCTGAAAGCTGTCAACCCAATCTGCAGTTCTAATCAGATTGCTGGGTGAGGTGCAAGGTGAGAGTGAGGAGCGAGTAGAGGTAGGAGAGGTGAGAGGTGAAACGGAAGGACTGACAACTGACTGGCTGTGAGTTTCAGGGCTCTGAACTGTAAAACAAAAATAATGAAATTAAAAATGTATTAAACTGATTGGTTTGTCTGCGTACCATTAGTTCATTTGATATTCAGAGTTGCAAATCAATTATAAAAACAGATGAAAATTTTCTGCCTGGAGTAGATCTACAAATTCTATAATAGAATATGTTCTGACAAGAATATGATGGAAGATGATTGAAATGTAATATGTGTTTTAGTCACACTTATGTATTAGGTACAGATTTTTTTGCAAATTTTGTGTAGAAATCGTGGCTTATAATCGTGAAATTACGATATGTGAAGTATACTGTACATGGAGGTCTATCCAAAGTCACCAGCGTGGTTGACATAATGCAGCAGATTCATCCCGCAAGTAGGCCTATCTGATTTTGTAGGAGGTACCTGCTCAAGAGGCACACATTTCCGGGGTAAGACAGATCGCAGAAAATAATCAAAATCAAATTTGCTCCTGTGCTCGTTTTAACATGTTCTTTATATTCTGTGAGCATAAAAACTAATGTTTGGTATTCAACTGATCATCAAATGAACAAATGGTATTTGGACCATTGGTAATCCTTGGTATACATTATAAATTCTGTTGATTTGTACTTACTGGTTTGTTTCCATGCAGCAACCAATCTTCTTGCTTGTACTGGTCGTAAAACTAACGCAAGATCAGCCTCCTGTATAAAGTTAAGATCATCAGTGGTCTCAACACCCGATGATTGTAGTGTCTCCTCCACAAGGTTTAGAATCGGGTCTGGGAGGTCTGGCAACACCTTAGTAATGGAACTTCTGATGTGGTTTTGCTCTGAATCATCCATTTCTAAGAATGAAAAAGTGAATAAAGTTCAGTTTACAGCAAAATGATTGACAATAGAAAGGCATTAATTATTGTGACAGCACACTGTGTTTCAATGGAACCAATTGATATCCATCCTTCTGGTAAGATGGCAATGGATAGAAATCAGTTAAGTCACTGATGTTCAGACAGTGCATCCTTTCATTGTCCTTTCTAACAGAGTACATATGGAAATGAGCTAAGAACTCAGCACTGTACACTGACACAAGAAAATGAAGTGTCATTTTTTATCAAAATAAGCACTAGTTCACCAAACTCCACGTTATCCATATTACCAGTCACAAGGAACTGTCCTTTTTTGTACAATGTTCCCTTATAAGACATTTCTACTGTGACCTTTGTGTCAATATCAGTGAAGCCAAACGGTCTGACTGCATCTTGAATGGCTTGACTGTAGAGTGCCAGGTAAAATGGGGAATTGTCTTTGACTTGCAGAACAACTTGGCCAAGCGATCCTGCTGAGAGGTAAGCCTGCAGCATTTGATGTCTTTCAGAGAGAGTAAAGCAGAGGTTTTTGAAATTCTTTAAATTCCTTGCACATGTCTTGAAATAACTGTGCTTGCTCTCGAATCTCATTGTCCAGAGTCTGATCAAGGGGCCAAATTTCAGAATGAGTGCCGGATAATGACGTAAATAATGATGCTTGGGTTTCAGCTTAGTGTTTGGGAACAGAGCTTTTCTTGACTCTAAATATTCTTGAATAAGAACATCAAGAAATGCAACCTGAGGCACAGAGATTTTCTGAGCGCATACCATGTCCACAATGTCTTTTAGCTGCAGAATCAACTGCCAAACATCATCAGCTGTGTCTTTCACTAGGTCACCAATTAAAAGGGGCAGCAGCCTCAGAAAATTCCAGTTCTGTATGGCCTGTCCTGACAGTTTCTTTGCTAGAGGCTTGACTGTACACGGCTTTGCAGAAGCATCAGATGCACAGTATTTGAACTGATTAATGCGCCGATTCAAAGTGGAGTAAGTGAACCATTTCTTTGTCTTCACGAAATACTTAAGACAGAGCGCAACATCATAGGACAAAATGCCCTCAAAGATATCATGGCCTAGACAAGGTGGCAGACCTGGCTGACAAACATGAAAGTAATTTAAAGAGTTGAAAACTGACCTGAACTTCACTCCTTCTGATGTATCTTCAGTCTGGAGGCGGTCAATGGCAGAATCGTACTTCTCAATGGTGCGCTCTGGTCCACACAGATTCGGATCATCACCCTGAAATTGAGAACGAGTTATGAGGCAGTACCGACAAAAATATTGAGAACAACTGAAATTTTCAGAAAAACCACCAATGCAATGCGAGCCCAAGTTATCGCCAGCAATGCAATACAATGTCCCTCTGACTACAGTGTTATGAGATGTCACTATCCCATTCTCCTCCAATTCCTTCACGTCGCCTAGAAATTCAGAGAACACCTTAGCATGCCCAAATTCTTTGAAATCTTTCTCTCTGCACAATAAAACAAGTGACATGTGGTCTGTGTCAGACCGTACATGAAGCGGCAGATTAGCAACAGACACATAAACAGCTAATACTTTATGTTTGGTCCTTGCAGAGCCTAGAGGATTAACAACTTCAAAGGCATCTTGGTATAGCACTAACTTTAAACAGGATGGGTTTTGCACAAAAAAATCTTTGTGTTGAAATATTTGACCATCACTAATGTCCCTTAGAACATCTGCAGAAGTCTCAGTCGAGTGCGCTCCTGATACACAACTCAGCCATTGATCAGACTCTAACAAATATTTCAAAGTCTCCCTCACTGGAACATAATAGGCAAACCTGTCTCTCCGATTCTCATCTCTTCCTAAAAACAATTTCTTAGGCTCAACAAAGTTGAAATTTTTTTTGAAAGACTGAGTTCTTAAGTATGCTGTCCTCATCGGCCCTGTATGACATGCAGAAAACAGATCGAAACCTTTGACAGACTCACAAACTTTGGTGATGTCCTCATCTGACAATGGCGTCTCATTTTTTAGCAGTGAACTAAGTTTACTCAACATATATGTCTGACCCAAGTCGTGAATGTTTTGCATCTCCTCAACAATATTCTGAATGGTCGAAGCAGGTAGCAGAAACTGCCCCTGTAATTTCATGTAAAACAAACTGACATTTCTGAGAAAAAGATCACTGAAATTTTCTGCTATATCCAGATCACCTTCTAAGTCTACCTCCTTCACTTGCGGGCCAAAGCTATCCGACTCAGTTGCAACGGTTGCAACCGATGACTGAGATGCAGCTTCTCGGTACAAATCACTGATACTGCCATCTAACAAATCTCTGTGTTTCCGTGACATGTGAGATGTAAATGAAGATTTGATATTGAAAACACCTATGCATCCAATCACTGGACAACCTACTGCACGTCCTTCAGCAATATGTTCCTTCAAGTGTGTTAACAGATCCTTGATCTCTTGACAATGGTGTTCACACAATGCAACTGGGCATCTATAAGTATTAACAACGGCCCCAACAGTAACAGGGGCAGCAGGCACGTTATGTCTGCGGTAAAAATGTGCCTTGAATGCTCCATATCGGAAAAATGTCCTACCGCAACCGGCACCACAACACTTAAATAAACAATGTGGTTCATTCCGATGAAGTTTGCAATGAAGAACATAACCTCTGAATGTCTTCACTGTCTTCCCACAGAAATTGCAATTCAACATTTCAAGCTACATTTAACTTTACTGTGAGACAAATACAAAACTTGAGAAGCACCTTGATAAGATATTCGTAATGTAGCAAACTTCACCAAAAACAGAGTAGCAAAAAATTAGCAACGTTAACGTTAGCTCTCGAATAAAAAATAATTTTCCTCGCCAAAGCAGGACAAATCGATACAACCATCCATACAGAGCAGCATAGCTAAACAAAGTGAGCCCTGCAACTGAAAAAAGGCGCAATTCGTCTAGTTAAAAGAGTCAACGGTTACCTACTTTCGAAAAACAACGCTGTCATGTGATAGTCTTGTACCACCTATTTGAACCTATGCCACACCCAGTATTCACAGGAGCGAGGGAAAATTAGCTGTTAGCCAAGCTAATTAATATTATCACGCGTTACCTTTGAAAAACACTGCTAGCTTAAAATGTTCACATCCCTGGATACAAGACATATTCCCAGAAGTATGGGAAACAACTCGAATAAACAATTAGATTTACAATGTCTAAACTGCACGACCTCAAGAACACGTTAAGCATAGTGCATTGCAATGTAGCCTAATATTTTACACAGCCTAGTGAGCCTACCGTCAGTACGTAGCACACCAGCAAGTAGGGTTAGTGATACCTAGCTAGCTAAGGATTCGATAGGGCGAAAACATAATAATCTGCCTAGCATTAGCCCGATAAATAGACACAAAAGACAAGGCAAATATATAATCACTACAGGCAGCGCAGTGAGGTAGAATTATAAGGACAAAAAATATATGTATATTACCTTAGATCTGGTCTTCTTATCCGAGTCGAGATGGCCAAGATGCTTTGCTTTTCTCAACGTCTCAAAGTCTGCTCCACACGAGGCATCGCGCTACGCTGGACTGCGCATGTGCATGCCGCCTGCTTCAAACAACACATATATGGTCTCTCCAAATAAAATGGCTTTGAATGTCAAGTGTTCCAGTTGGTGAATAGTTGTTTTAATCAAATAATGTCCAATAAGGGTTTTTAATATTAAATATGGGCATTTCCAAGCAAGTAGACGTTTCATTTGTAGCCTACCCTTCCCTTCATTAGAGTCTTCATAATTACCTTTGACTTCAGTGTCACTATTTTATGCCTTAGTGAAACATGCAGTCAGGCCTACTGCTTCAAACTGATTAACAGTAGGCTAGTAGTCTAGTTGAACAAAAATGGGGGGGGGGGGGAGTTCAGTAACACTTGTTCATGAGGGGTGCCAGTATTTGGAAGTAAGTATGTATGTTTGTCTTAAAGGTTTTGGATTTTTCACTTTCACTTGAAACTAAGAAATCAACAAAAGGTATTTTTTCATACCTTTTCCCCCAACTTTACCAGGGGTGCAGCCGTTTTAAAAAGAAAAAAACACATTTGTATGCCCATTTACTGTTGACATTTCACAGTTCTTCACTGTAATTTCACACATATTATGATAGTAAAAATAAAGTGGTGTGCTGTTTCTTGATTTAGGGTAATTAAATGTATCTACTACAGTGATAAACTGTTTTACATTTTATGGTCTGTTACTGTAGCCAACTGACAGTTCTTCACCGTAATATTTCGCATATTTTGACAGTAAAATGAAAGTTTTGTGCCGTTTCTTGTTTTAAGGTAATAAGATGTTTCTTCAACAGTAGTATACTGTTTTAGGTTTTATGGTCTATTACTGTAGCCAAATCTAGTTTTTCACCGTAATATTCCACATATTTTGCCAGTAAAATTAAAGTTTTGTGCCGTTTCTAGATTTAGGGAAATTAGATGTTTCTTCTACAGTGATATACTGTTTTAGGTTTTATGGTATGTTTCTGTTGCCATTTCACAGTTTTCCCCTGTAATTTTTACAGACTTTTTTTACAGTGTATACTGTGATATGTGGGAGCATTGAGCTGATCCGTTGATGTGTGATCCTGATATTAAGCAATCTAATAGATTGTTTGCTAAGTTATCAATTCAACTTTAGTTAGATTCTTGACTTTGCCTGTAATTTATATTAGGCAATTATGATACTTTATGATTCCCAAAATCTAGGGATTTAGTACAGAAAGTTACACATCATGTAAATAAATAAATAAATAAAATGTCTGGTAAAGCAGAAACACAAGGAGTGCTTCAGCAAAGCCTTGTTAATTGTGCGCAGAAGTTCCTGGCTTCTTCAGAGTACCCTTTCTCAGTGGAATCTTGAGTTGGAAAAAATAAATAGAAAATAACATGTTATCTCCTCAGAATTAACCATCCTCCTCCAGTCTCAACCTCCTGGCACACTGCCAAAAAACTGACTTAAGAAATTCTAAACATGTTTTAATCCATCTTGAACTCATATTCGTTCAAGATTCATATCAATGTTTGAAATGCCACCTTGAGGCTATGTCCTGTTCATAACAGTTTCCATAGACACTCCCTTCCATTCTTCCATCTGAACAAACACAGGAAAAGACAGCAAACTGTTTACTGCAATTATGGAAGATGTTCCCAAGTTATTTTAAAATGTTTTGAGTTGAGTACCATCAAGCTGATTTAAGAATGGCATTAATGCAGTTCAAACAGGGAATGTTTAAATATTAAGGCTGCACACAGATTAATGATGTTTCTAGGTGGTTCTGTTTTATTTATTCTGAACATAATCTGCTGCTATGTTGCTGTATGTGATCTGAATATTGAGTTGGAGCCCAATGGCATCATACAAACTAGCTAACTTCCAAGATCTTTTCCAATGACATTACACAAACCAGCTAGCTTTAGCATACCAGATATTTTCCAATGCCATTACACAAACCAGCTACAGTAGCTTTAGTATCCCAGATCTTTTCCAATGCCATTACACAAACCAGCTACAGTAGCTTTAGTATCCCAGATCTTTTCCAATGTCGTTACACAAACCAGCTAGATTTAGCATCTCAGAGGCCCTACTGCCTGAATTCAGAGAATATAGACATCAAGGCGCTTGTGTCATTACAGAACACAGAGGTCTGGTCTCTCCTGCTTACTGCTAAGCCTAGACAATTGGCACACACACACACACACACACACACACACACACACACGTCTCCCAATTGCATCTTTGTTAGCAGAGCTGGAATTAGATTTGAACCTATCCACAGCTGCTGATGAAACGTCATAATGCAATTGCTGTGTTTCCTGCTTGCCAGGGAGAGAGAGACGGAGAGAGAGAGAGAATGGCAAAAAGATTTAGAGATGATGGCTGAATGTGTTAAATTGCTAGATTGAGCTCTGCAGCATGTTTTTTTTTTCTGATTTGAGAGCCATATATAGCCACCACACCAAATGTTCTCATTAGACAACCCACAAAGTGATATTTAAACCGCCATATTATCCACAGGTTACAGGGATCTGGTGCAAAGACTACAAGCAGACATTTACAGTTTCAGTTGCAGACTTTCTTCTTTAATTTACAGCTTCAGGTGCAGACATTCCATCATTTCTTTCACATTTTTGTGTGAGTGACCCTCCAGTATAATTTAACCTTCAGTAAATGCATTGAAAGGCTTGTAATGTTAAACAGCACAAACTACAGTATGTAGCTTACTACATTGGCATACTTTAGCTTGTAGCACCAAACTCAGTTGCTGCATCTACAGTATGTGTTGCTTGGCGACCATTGTTGCTAAAGAACTACATGGCTTGGCTGAAAAAATATGAATGATATTCATAAATTGTTTAATTTTATTAAACCTTGCAAGTATATGTAGTAACTGTTTTATAAAAGAAGTAAGATGCATAAGTGTGTAGCATTTACTTAATCTTCCGCTGCGCAGCGAAGCATATTTTTTTTCTTTTTCGCATGCCCAAATTTCCATCAATGAGTCCCGGGACACTGAAAGACCGGGGTACACGAAACTTGGTGGGCATGTAACCCCATATAGATAGCATGGAACCATCGTTTTTCGTTTTGATCTGTAGCCCCCCCGCTGGACTGGACCCCCCGAAAGGAGGGTAGGGCAGACACAGTTTTCTGTGAATATCTCGAAAACCGTAGGGTTTAGTAGGACCATTTTTTTTTTGTATGTTGATCTCAAGGGGCCATGTCAACCCATTCCATAGCCACTCATTTCATGTATAGCGCCACCTAGTTAAACACAAAAAAGTAAAAACGAGGTGTTGTAATCACAGGTATCTGTGACCTAACATAGTCAAAACTGCACGAAATTGGAAGTGTAGGATCATTATGAGACCCTCTGTATGCACGCCAAATTTTGTGGAATTCCGTTCATGGGGGGCCACACAATAAATGAATATGAAATGAAAAAGAACCGTAGGGCCTAGGAGGTCCACCTTTTTTATGTATGTTGGTCTTAAGGGGGCAAACCCATCCCATTACCACTTATTTCATGTATAGCGCCACCTAGTTAAAAATTAAAAAGCAAAAAATTAGGTGTTTTCATCACAATATCTCTGGCTGACAAGGTCAAAACTGCACAAAATTAAAAGTGTAGGATCATTATGACACCCTCCGAATGCATGCCAAGTTTTGTGTACTTTCGTTCATGGGGGGCCTTACAATAAAATAATTTATGTGTTCATTTAGTGACGTACACCAACAAGGATTCCTGGGACACTGAAAGACCGGGGTACACAAAACTTGGTGGGCATGTACCCCCACATGGATAGCATGGAACCGTCATTTTTCGTTTTGATCTGTAGCCCCCCCGCTGGACTGGACCCCCCGAAAGGAGGGTAGGGCAGACACAGTTCTCTGTGAATATCTTGAGAACTGTAGGGCATAGGATGACCATTTTTTTCCGTATGTTTGCCTCCAGGGGTCATGTTAACCCATTTCATGTGCACACATGTGCACAAACAGATACACACACACACACACATACATTCACAGTAATCATACGTATGACACATACTCACACAGTAGACATATGTACGCTTGCATTCACAGGCACATACGCAGGCACACACACAAGCACGCACACACACACACACCCACACACACACACACACTCACACACACACACACCCACACACATAACATAAACATAACACAAACAATCAAGAATTTCTCAGAATTATGAACAGGCAAGATGGAGGTGGGGTTGTATAAAATTAATTTTACATGTGAAATCTATGAACTAATCATGTTTTGGTACTTGTTGTCTAGCAGATACCAAGAATTGAGTGTGGATAATGCAATTTAGTGAGACAGTTAGAATCATATAGGCCTTTCAGCGTGATTTCTTTTTGTGGAAAAAATGTGCTGGACTGGGCGGCGGTCATATTTTGTACCGCTCTGCGGTACATCTAGTTATTATTTTCTTTAGTCCCTCCAGAGTCAGCTGATTCACAACAACATGCCGCTGCTGCCAACACGACAGTGGGTGTAGGTTTTGTGTGTACGAGTGAGTGACCTCTCAAGTGTATGCTATAGCGCAAACGGTCTTCTCCAAGGACTTGTTGCCCGTTATCTGTGTACACATCAGCAGACTGATGTTATGAAAGTTGAAACTTTGTTTGAACACGATAACAGTGATGTTGGTAGTTGTGGTGGTGGTGGTGGGGATTACTTAATTGGTGATTTGGTGATTTTTCACATAGATCTCTGTTTCTCGAGGTCACCGAGTACTGTTGGTACAAAAACAAATGGTGCTACCTACAGTAGCTCGAGCTGCTGCAGCCAACAGCTAAAGGAGCCAGGGAGCTACAGTACTCCACTCTGGGGTCATGGTTTTAAAGATTTTCTTTTTTTTTTTCTTTTTTATACCGACAATACTCAGTGACAGTGCCGCTGCTGGCTATTTTGGTGCCCAAAGTAGAACTGCTTTGTGGTGCCCCCCCCCCCCCATAAATAAATACAATTATATAGTAATATATATTATTTAAATGATAATAATGTCAGTCATTTTACTTTAAAATATTGATTAAGAAATACTACTAATTTGATGCAGTTTAACTCATTTATAAATGGTGCGCTGTCACTTTAAGAACGTCTACACTACTCTCATAATGATCTTTTTGCCAGCTCCATTCAAACACAAGCCTATGGCTAGTCCACAAACTCTAACATTGTTTGTAATAATTGGCAAAATTATTGAAAAAGTAGTCTTTAATCAATTAACCACCTTCCTAACATCAAATGGGTATTTTGATTACTTTCAGTCTGGTTTTTGGGCAAATCCCAGCACTGAAACAGCTCTCATTAAAGTTTCCAATGACATACGCCTCAACACAGATTCAGGTAAAACATCAGTCCTAGTGCTACTGGACCTTAGTGCAGCATTTGACACTGTTGATCACAATATTTTACTACACAGACTTGAACACTGGGTTGGATTTACAGGCATAGTTATCAGCTGGCTAAAATCATATCTACAAGAAAGGAACTTCTTTGTTGCCATCGGAAACTGTACCTCAACACCAACGTCCTTGACCTGTGGTGTTCCCCAGGGGTCGATCTTGGGGCCACTATTATTCAACCTCTATATGCTCCCACTTGGACAAATCATTCAAAATAATTTGATTTCATATCATAGCTATGCAGATGACACACAAATTTACTTAGCTCTATCACCAAACGACTATCGTCCTCTTGAATCTATGTGTCAGTGTATAGAACAAATCAACACCTGGATGTCTCAAAATTTTCTTCAGCTGAACAAAGAAAAAACTGAAGTAATTATATTTGGTAAAAATGAGGAAAGACTTAGGGTTGCCACTCTCCTTGACACAAAAGGGTTGAAGGCAAAGGATACTGTTAAAAATCTTGGTGTATTAATTGACAGTGATTTAAATTTCAACAGCCACATGAAAGCGATAACTAAATCAGCTTTTTACCACCTCAAAAATATTGCCAAACTCAGAGGGCTGATGTCAAAACATGACTTAGAAAAACTCATTCATGCATTTATCTCCAGCAGGGTTGATTACTGCAATGGACTGTTCACAGGCCTTCCTAAAAAAGACTATTAAACAGCTTCAGGTGGTACAAAATGCAGCAGCTAGGATTCTAACAAAAACTAAAAGAACTGACCACATTACTCCAATTCTTAAGTCCTTGCACTGGCTTCCAGTAAGTCACAGAATTGACTTTAAAGCACTATTGCTTGTTTATAAATCAGTAAATGGAGCAGGACCTAAATACTTGTCAGACATGCTTCAGCAGTACACACCTTCTCGTCCTCTCAGGTCCCAGGTGAAAAACCTGCTAGTAAAACCTACTGTTAGAACTAAACATGGTGAAGACATCAAAAAGGCCCCAACTGTAGCCAGTTTTAAATCTAGACTTAAGACCAAACTGTTCTCAGGTGCTTTCTGCTAACTGTGCCGAGTTACAAATTCTGAATCTGCCTTGATAATTATTCCACTTTGCCTTTTATTACTTTTTTTACTACTTTTGCCTTTGTTTTTGCTTACTAATTATTCTTTACTTTTAAATGATTTTACCTTGTGTTTTATGTTTTTGTTTTTATTATGATCTTTACCTTTTAACTATTCTTTGACTATATTGCCCTTCTATGCTTTTATTTGTTATTATTGTTTTGTTTTGTTTATGTAAAGCACATTGAATGACCTCTGTGTATGAAATGCGCTATATAAATAAACTTGACTTGACTTGACTTGTGCCACATTTAGCACAATATTAACAATAGGCATGAAGGTGGTATAAACAGCTAGCTAGACATTTTCTGTTTGCAATTAAAAGTGATGAGCCTGGTAGCCACCTACAGTATCTGAGTGGAATGTGTTTCAATCGGCATATACTGTACTTCATGTAAATGCTTAGTTTAAAGAAGCCCTATGCAGGTCTGGTTATTCCTTCGCTGTTTCTGGGTTTTCGCCGGATTTGGGCTCACATTTTTCACGACACAGCTCCCCCTTCAGCTTTGGTAGCAAGTGACTGCTATGCTAAACTCCCACTAGCTAGCGAGCTAGTCATCAAGAAACCAAGCTAAACACATACAGTAATACACATACACATACAATAAAACGGTCGAGCAAACACATTGTTCAAGAGACTATCAAACCACATTACAAAAACGAAGTTCCCCCAAGGGTAGGCTACTTACAATTTCAACAGCAACAAAGCCAAGTCGGCGTCCGTTTTGCAGTCTTCTTAGAAACTACAGTCTGACTACATTTTGAGGCGCGATTGGATACTTCCGCTGAGTCACATCCAGATTTCCTCGGACCGGGAACAGAAAGTTGCATATTTGTTTTTTCCGCGGAGAAGCGATAGGGGGAGACGAAGCACCCACCAAACGACCCAGAAAGTGTTGTCGAACCATCAGAACGACTCTCAACCTGCATAAGGTCATTTTTACTAAAATTGTTGCATAGTGCTTCTTTAAGGGAAACGATTATTGAAGACGTCAAGACTCACCAATCCCATTACACAAAGGCAAAGACAAAATTATTTTTTTGTCCATTTTCCAAATCACAGTGAGTGCAGCCAAAATGTCAAAATGCCCTGGCTCTCACAGTTTATAACGGGCCAGAGGGAACCAGATAACTGTGCAGTCTCCTCCGGCCTCGTCTTTGTTGCCTTCATGATTTCCTTTTAAAAGTTTCTTATATTAAAAAGTAGATATCAATTATCAACAATGACAAGCCAGTCAAAACCATTCACTCTCTTGATCCCTCTCATGCATGCTCAGACGCGCTCCCAATTAAATGGAGAAACTTTCAAGTCAGATCTGCCGAGAGTAAAGTATCTTCCTTGTAGCCTAACATGCTGTTTTAACATTGACATTGTAAACATTCTCTAGGAAAAGTGAAAAGCAGTTTGCAGTAAAGCTAAGCAGAAAAAAAAATAGCGAGCAGCCTATAATAACTTTTTTTTTTTTTTTTTTTGCAAACAAGAATGAAGTTACAAGCAAAATACAACAATACAATAGACATATGAATACTACACAATACAATTGACACATGTACACTACACAAAACACATATCTTGACATGACATAACATATAGAGGCTGAGAATTATTGCATACAGGTTGACTATAGATATGAATGAAATGACGGGAATAAAATAAATGACATGAATGAAAAAGGGGAGGGGGGATTTGGGAGTTGAGTTACGGATGGTAGTTCTTGGAATGTGGAAGTGGTGGCCTTGGGGCGTTCCATGAGTATGTGGGGATGTCCGTGTGTTAGAGTGTGTGTGTATGTATGTGTGTGGGTGTATATAAGATATAAGGAGTAATGCTGTTGGTCCGAGAAGATGGAAGCTGGATCACAGAAGAGGAGGGTTATAAAGGAAATGGCGGGCCAGTTTAAAGTGCGTGGCAGGCCGGATTCGGCCGGTGGGCCTATAGTTTGTCCACCTCTGGGATGAGGGAACTGGATAACTCCGCAATCTCCTCCACCCTCGTCTTTGTTGATGATTTCCTTTCTTATATTACAGTAAAAAGTAGCTATCGATTATCATCATATCATTATCATAAAAATGACAAGCCAGCCAGAACCTCTCTCATGTGTGCTCAGACGCGTTCCCAATTAATGGAGTAGCATAACGTTCAAGTTAGATCTTAATGGAGATTGAAAGAGAACCCGAAAAGTATAATTGTTATGTAGCATGATGTTGGTGTATATTGCCATTGTAAACATTCTCTAAGAAGATTAAAAATCAATGCCCATCATCTAAGTCTATTATTATTATTATTATTATTATTATTATTATTATCATCATTATTTTATGTACTCTTTGTTTTGTCATATGCATATTATTATTTTACTATTGTTGTCATTATTATGACCGCCGCGCAGCGAAGCGGCGGTCATATAGGTTTAGTCAGATTTTTTTTTTTTTTTTTTTTTTTCTTTTTCGCATGCCCAAATTTCTGTCAATGATTCCCGGGACACTGAAAGACCGGGGTAGACGAAACTTGGTGGGCATGTAACCCCATATGGATAGCATGGAACCATCGTTTTTCGTTTTGATCTGTAGCCCCCCCGCTGGACTGCACCCCCCGAAAGGAGGGTAGGGCAGACACAGTTTTCTGTGAATATCTCGAGAACTGTAAGGTTTAGGAGGACCATTTTTTTTTGGTAAGTTGATCTCAAGTGGCCATGTCAACCCATTCCATAACCACTCATTTCATGTATAGCGCCACCTAGTTAAACCCAAAAAAGTAAAAATTAGGTGTTGTAATCGCAGGTATCTGTGACCTAACATAGTCAAAACTGCACGAAATTGGAAGTGTAGGATCATTATGACACCCTCTGAATGCACGCCAAGTTTCGTGGAATTCCGTTCATGGGGGGCCACACAATAAATGAATTTATGTTACTATACACCAACTGGCCTGTAGGTGGCCGGAGACAGTTTTCTGTGAATATCTCGAGAACCGTAGGGCCTAGGAGGTCCACCTTTTTTTGTATGTTGATCTCAAGGGGCCATGTCAACCCATCCCATTACCACTTATTTCATGTATAGCGCCACCTAGTTAAAAATTAAAAAGCAAAAATGTAGGTGTTTTCATCACAATATCTCTGGCTGACATGGTCAAAACTGCACGAAATTGAAAGTGTAGGATCGATCATTATGACACCCTCCGAATGCATGCCAAGTTTTGTGTACTTTCGTTCATGGGGGGCCTTACAATAAAATAATTTATGTGTACATTTAGTGACGTACACCAACAAGGATTCCCGGGACACTGAAAGACCGGGGTACACAAAACTTGGTGGGCATGTACCCCCACATGGATAGCATGGAACCGTCATTTTTCGTTTTTATCTGTAGCCCCCCCGCTGGACTGGACCCCCCAAAAGGAGGGTAGGCCAGACACAGTTCTCTGTGAATATCTTGAGAACTGTAGGGCCTAGGATGACCATTTTTTTTCCGTATATTTGCCTCCAGGGGTCATGTTAACCCATTTCATGTGCACACATGTGCACAAACAGATACACACGCACACACACACATTCACAGTAATCATACGTATGACATATACTCACACAGTAGACATATGTACGCTTCCATGCACAGGCACATACGCAGGCACACACACAAGCACGCACACACACACACACACACACTCACACACACACACACCCACACACATAACATAAACATAACACAAACAATCAAGAATTTCTCAGAATTATGAACAGGCAAGATGGAGGTGGGGTTGTATAAAATGAATTTTACATGTGAAATCTATGAACTAATCATGTTTTGGGACTTGTTGTCTAGCAGATACCAGTGAGAATTGAGTGTGGATAATGCAATTTAGTGAGACAGTTAGAATCATATAGGCCTTTCAGCGTGATTTCTTTTTGTGGAAAAAATGTGCTGGACTGGGCGGCGGTCATATTTTGTACCGCTCTGCGGTACATCTAGTTATTTCATTATTTGTAAAGCACTTTAGGTCAATCCTGTTGCGTCAAATTTGCTATAAAAATACATTGACTTCACTTAAAAATATTATAAAAAAAGAAAATTATATAAGTGTCGATTGGTAGGAATGCTCCAGGTGACCTGACTCTACTACAAGAGATGCCAGTCAGTCACGACCTTTTTTGGCCATGACTGAGCTAAGATCTCCAGCCCAGCCCAGCACTGCCCATTTACAGGCCAGGCTATGTCCCAGCCTGATCCATGGCAAGGGTCTGCAGCTGCTTTTTTTGCTTGCTTGTTTGTTTGTTTGTTTATTGTTTATCTTCCCCATCTGTGTCAGAACTGGGCCAGAGTCATGCCAGGTCAACACATGCATGTGTGTTTGTGTGTGTGTGTGTACATGTGTGTGTGTTTGTGTGTGCATGTGTGTGTGTGTGCTCGCGTGCGTGCATGTGTGTGTGTGTGTGTGTGTGCGCGCATGTTTGCGTTTCTGTTTGTGTATGTGTGCGTGCATGCGTGCGTGTGTGTCTGCATGGATTTGCTTCCTCGCTGTGTCCTAACGCTCACACAGGAGGTCGGCCAGACTGTGTGTCTCCGTGACGATGCCATAATGGCATTTTAGTCTCAGCCTCTATCCGGTCAGCGGCTCCACTCTGAATTTAGTGCTCAGTTAGAGGACGTGTGCCCAACCAGTACAGCTTGTACAGGCACCTCCAGAAACAGACAGACAGTGGCCAGTGTATTAGCATCAGTGCTTTTGGGATTAGGAGCAGTCAATGTGTCCACTACTCTCTACCCTATTGGAAAGCTTATAGTGTAAAATTAATACATAAAAATGTTTTGACGCGCAACTAGCTCAGCCTTGAAATGAAATGTGTAGGAGGGCTCACTGAGCCAAGCAAAGCAATCTTTTTGATAAATGTATCTCTCTCTCCCTCTCTCTCCCTCTCTGTTGCTCTCTCTCTTTCTCCTTGCCACCCTCCCCCTCCCTACTGCATGTGTTTGTGTGTGTGATCTATGTGAAATGTCTATGTTTTTCTGTGACAACCACATTTTGAGTTGGTGGAAACATTTAGAAGACATTTTTAATACATTTTTGACATTACCTTTGTCTATATAGCCACCGTCAAATGCTGTTCATTATTATCAGTCCATAAGGCTGGACATTAGATATTAAGTTTATAAATTACAGTAGGCAGAACAATGATGCAGCTCAGTTGAATTCACAAGATTTCAAATGCAAAAGTAGCCTACTTCAACTTCCTACTATGAATCACAGATTGAATGAACTGATGAATCACAGAGAAGTGTAATTTATCTCACTTATTGCTTTTATCAATCAACAGCACTAGTTGTCATAGCAAAGGGAAAAAACACAAGCACAAAAAGACTAAAATGTTGTCCTGTAGTCACTCTCCAAAAAGACCCTTTTGAGGCGACTTGGGACGTAATATCATTTGACACCCGTCACAGAAATAAGTTAACCTCCCTGACACCATTCATTTGACATTTATAAGCTGTCTCCAGGGAGAGGAAACGCCGGAGCCACTTATAACTCTAAGCCACCTTCGGCTAAAAATAACTTTGTCCTCAACCAGCAGCCATAGTGAGGTGTTATGGGACACCGCAGAGATCAGAATCTGCTTCCTGCTCTTTACTAATACAGACTTTGTTTACATTTTTTCAGGCCGTCATCTAGTGTATATGACTTCGTCTCAGGCAGACATGGGGAACAGCACGGGCAGCTGTGTGGACATCGAGGAGAAGAGTCGCTATAGCGACGTACTGATGGGCATCTATATCTTGGCCTTTATCCTCGGCCTGGTCACCAACCTGATCGTCTTCGCCCCCATCGTCCAGCAGATCCGTCGCAAGAACGTCCTTGGCATCTACCTGGTTCACCTGTCAGTCTCGGACCTTTTGTTCATCGTCACGATACCCCTGTGGATCTACTACTACTACCAGGACCATCACTGGAGTTTGCCCACTTGGTCATGTGACCTGGCCGGCTTCGTCTACTACTCCAACATGTACATCAGCATCTACCTGCTGTGCTGCATCTCAGTGGACCGCTGTCTGACCATTAGCTTCCCGTTCCAGGCCAAAACCATGCGCCGCTCGCCCTGCGCCTGGGGCGCGTGCGCGGTGGTCTTCGCCGTCATCGCGTCGCTCCACGCGGCCGTGCTCAAGCTGGACAAGGAGGATGTGTACGACAACAATACCAGGCAGTGTTACGAGACCTACCCTATCAACGAACGGATCGCCCTGTTCAACCTGCTGCGTGTGGGCCTGGGATTTACCATCCCCTTCGTGGTCCTGGTGGTGTGCTACACGCGCATCTGGACGGAGGTGCGGGGCAGCACGGGCCTGGACGAGCGCGGCAAGCAGAAGGTCAAGCGACTGGCCGTGGCGGTCATCTCCATCTTCTGCGTGTGCTTCTTCCCGTATCACCTGCTGCTGACGATACGCTCCATCGCGTACTACGCCATGGACGAGGAGACCAACTGCGCCTTCGAGGACAAGCTGCACTTCGTCTTCGTAAGCACGCTGGCGATGTCCAGTCTGAACTGCGTGGTGGACCCTGTGCTGTACATGCTGGCCAGTAATGGCGTGCGGGAGGACATGAGAGTGTGCTACCGCAGGAGGGTGGTGCAGTCTCAGCCCATCTACACCGCCACCACCAAAATATAGCCGTCACCATCACCAACCCACTGCACTGCACTGGTTGTTGGTGTTGGTGTGTGTGTGTGTGTGTGTGTGTTTGTGTGTGTGTGTGTGTGTGTGTTGGTGTGTGTGTGTGTGTGTGTTGGTGTGCGTGTGTGTGTGTGTGTGTGTGTGTGTTGGTGTGTGTGTGTGTGTGTTGGTGTGCGTGTGTGTGTGTGTGTGTGTGTGTGTTTATGTTGTTTTCTCTGACAAAGACATTTCATTGAAATGTGAACGATGATAACCACACGTTGCCTCAGTGACAATGAGAATGTTGACTAGAACAGCTCTTTTAATATCCTGTCTCGTTCCATCTGAAGGCTAGACATTAACATAATTTGGCACACAGCCGTTTCAAAAGACTGAAAGGTGTGAATACAGGCTGAAGAGTCTACAAGGAGAAGTGACGTTGTTGACTGGATACTGAAAAACTGAAGTGCTCGCACTCCACCGAAAGACATTTGTCATGTGGAAAGCTTCCATTTAAGAAATCATACTTTTTTTATCCTTCTCAGCTCTGTGTTATTGAACTTTACATGGCCTTTGCTCAAGGTTCAATTTATTTATTCATAAAAAGTAAGTGCTAAAGCAATAAAACATTTGAGTGTAATGTTAATAGATAATGTCAGAATGGGTTGACACTCAATCACTAGTGTTACATCACCTTTTTGTTCCATTATGGTTGAATTGGTGATAGCTGTTTACAGGACACCCAAATAATAGGGAAATAGCAACATCAGGAAACAGTACATCATCTGAAAACAAAGAATACCAGATAATAATAAATAAAAGCACAAGGGATCAAAATACAAATATTAAAACTACAAAGAGAAATAAATTAAAAGCAGCCCAAAACTCAATAAGCAGGTCACCATCACACAAATGTTTAAAATATAGCATTCTTTTTTGATTACACATGGGACTACAGTGCATTGCAGGAAGTTGTATTCTAACCAAAGAATTGATTTGTATGTGTGTATGTATTTAGCTGATTCTTTTACCCATTACAGTAAGAGATGGATACAGATACCAATGGTAGGGGCCAGTCTGGAGCAACTTTTACCCAAAGCAGCTTGTGGGTTAAGTGCCTTGCTCAAGGGCATAACGGTAAAAGGCTGGGAATCGAAACCACATATATTGTGGCTTGTTTCTGGAAGTTCTACAACAGTATACGTACATATGTGCAAATACTTTTGAAAACATGAAGCTTAGTGAATCCTAAGGAATGTGATTATTTAGAGTTAAAGCAGATGATATGTTTTTGCTTTTTTTCCCCCATCACTAGTTGATGTCTTACTCAGATGCTATGACTTTTTTTTTTATTCATTCCAGTGTGCTAGCAAAATCCACTGAAAAAAAGAATAAGGAATCCTTCGGAATCTGTTTGTGTAGGAATGTTGATTCTGTGTGTGTGTGTGTGTGTGTGTTGATGGAGAAGTGTACATATGAATGCTTTATATATGTATATATGTATTTGGTTTGTGTTTGCATGTGTGTGAGAGAGAGGGAGAGTGTATGTGTGTGTGTGAAAGAGATGGAGAGAGATGGAGTGTGAGAGGGAGAGAGAGATGGAGAGAGATGGAGTGTGAGAGGGAGAGAGAGAGAGAGAGAGATAGAGAGAGAGACTGATTCCTCTTGTCATAATGAAGGAGGTGTCTGTGAGGCGCCCCATGTTGTTTCTGTGATGAGAGTCCTTGTGCCCTGGTAAGACAGAGGGGCATGAGATATGGGCATTGTGAGGTATGTGTGTGAGGTGTGTGTGTGTGTGTGTGAGGAGTGTGTGTGTGTGTGTGTGTGTGTGTGAGGGGTGGGAGATGCTGGTTCTGATGCTGATTCTCCTGGTGCCCCTTGATGCCTGCTGGTGCCATGGCGACGCTGCTCATGCCAGTGGGGTCTTCCTGGCCATCCCGTTGCCATCCATGTGATGAGCGTCGCAGATCCCTGGAGCTGCTCACAAGACAGAGG
>NW_027468598.1:29881910-29904410 GCF_046254945.1 Alosa pseudoharengus
GCGATTTTGACCCGACCATGTAGCCTACTAAACTACAGTTTGACTCGGGTACGTTCGTAGCCTACTGTATTTCTAGTGACAAAATCTATGACTAAAGTTTAGCTGACGATATAACATCCTACTCCACTGTGACTTCGTTCATGACACTCCTGTTAATAGACTAAAGTATTATTTACATTTGCTCAAAGATTTCATAAGTATAAGTCATTTTCGCTGCCTACGTTGATGTATTCCAAGCGATCTGCTTCAGGGGCGGGGACGTAGTAATTGACACACCATCCCTGGGTACGTAATCGCTCTCAGGGACGCCCTCTGCCCTACAAAGCCAAAGTGCAGTAACTACATTTTTTGTGAAATTCACTTTTTTACACCAATATAAAATGCCATATCCTCTGATCAATCTATCACAATCTCATTAATCTACTGAAACATTTCCTAAAGATATAGGGATTTTCATTTCATAGTATCTGCTAAAATACAGTGTGAAAGACAAACAACAATGCCGTTTTTCTCAGTTTGGAATTTTCGTAGATACTGCACTTTGGCTTTGCAGGGCAGCACTGTTCGCTGGTTGGTCGGCTGCCCAACTGCCGAAGTAAACAAGCGTGAATCAACCTATTCCAGACGGAGTACTGTAGGGAAAATAAATCGACCGGAAGTACGTAGACCAGCCAAGGCCAGGCTACCAATTGTCACCAATGTTTCATCAAACTAGATGTACTGCAAAGCAATACAAAATATGACTGCTGCTCAGTCATGCACATTCTCTGCGCAAAACTGAATCACGCTTGTCAATTTGTCTCCATCCCCCTATTCCATCCCCTACTCTTGCAACTTTTGTGTAAGTAAATGAGTGAATGAATGTGCATGTGTGCGTATGTGTGTGTGTTCGCTTCTGAGTGTGTGTGTGTGTTCACTTTTGAGTGTGTGTGTGTGGGGGTAATGGTGTGTGTGTGTGTGTGTGTGTGTGTATGTGTGTGTGTGTGTTCGCTTGTGAGTGTGTGTGTGGGGATAATGGTGTGTGTGTCTGTGTGTGTGTATGTTTGTGTGTGTGTTCGCTTGTGAGTGGGTGTGTGGGGGTAATGGTGTGTGTGTGTGTGTGTGAGTCTGTGCATGTGTGCCTGTGTGTGTGCATGTGCGTGCGTGCGTGCATCTACTCTGTGTGTGTGCGTGTGTTTTTATGTGTGTGTGTGTGTGTGTGTTCATGTGTGTTTGTGTGTGTGTGCATGCATGCGTGCGTGTGAATGTGTGCATACCTGTGTGTGTGTGTGCTTGCGTGTGTTTATGTGTGTGTGTGTCTGTGTGTGTGTGTGTCTGTGTGTGCATTTATGTGTGTGTGTGTGTGTGTGTGTGTCTGTGTGTGTGTATGTTTGTGTGTGTGTTCGCTTGTGAGTGGGTGTGTGGGGGTAATGGTGTGTGTGTGTGTGTGTGCCTGTGTGTGTGTGTGCGTGAGTCTGTGCGTGTGTGCCTGTGTGTGTGCATGTGCGTGCGTGCATCTACTCTGTGTGTGTGCGTGTGTTTTTATGTGTGTGTGTTTTTATGCATGTGTGTTTGTGTGTGTGTGCATGTGCGTGCGTGCGTGCATCTACTCTGTGTGTGTGCGTGTGTTTTTATGTGTGTGTGTTTTTATGCATGTGTGTTTGTGTGTGTTTGTGTCCATGTGCGTGCGTGCGTGCATCTACTCTGTGTGTGTGTTTTTATGTGTGTGTGTGTGTGTTTATGCATGTGTGTGTTCATGTGTGTGTGTGTGTGCATGCATGCGTGCGTGTCAATGTGTGCATACCTGTGTGTGTGTCTGTGCTTGTGTGTGTGTGTTTATGTGTGTGTGTGTCTGTGTGTGCATTTATGTGTGTGTGTGTATGTGTCTGTCGGTCAGAGGTAGGCTATATTTCTGTATAGCACAGACCATTGCTATGTATAACAGGCCGCTAACAATGACAACAGGTTTTGTGCTTCACATCTTTCAGAATATCACGCCGCAAGAAGCCTAGTCCGTTCAGTGGATTTCATTGAAAGTGAAAGTAGACAGGTTGAAAAATGCTTGATTCAAGTTCAGTGTGTGTGGCGAACTAGTTTCTCAGCAGAAGCCATGAAACGGTAAAGCTCAACAATGAATTAGTTTTCTTTAGGCCTTATAGGCTGTATTGTAATATGCTCTAATATTTGAAATATATGTATCTCAATGTATCAATACTGTGTGTGCATGTGTGCGTGTGTGTGAGTGTGTGCATACATGTGGGTGTGTCTGTGCTTGTGTGTGTATGTTTATGTGTGTGTGTGTGTGTCTGTGCGTCTGTGCGTGTGTGTTCATGTGTGTGTGTGTGTGTGTGTGTGTGCATGCGTAGTGTACAGTACAGTCACTAAATGTACACATATATTAATTTATTGTATGGTGCCCCATGAACGGAATTCCATGCAACTTAGCATGCATTCAGAGGGTGTCATAATGATCCTACACTTTACATTTTGTGCAGTTTTGAACCTGTCAGCCAAAGATACCTGCGATTACAACGCCTCATTTTCGCCTTTTGATTTTCAATTATACACTCATTTGATGTATAACGCCACCTAGTTAAAAATGAAAAAGCAAAATCGCAGGTATGTACCTTCAATACATTTACCTTCTCTCTTTGTATACTGTGGATTTTAACAGTCCCAAGTGACTGGGTTATCAGATTGGTTATCAGATTTAAGAACATCTTCCTCAAACCTTTTGGGGAGCTACTTAGAAACAGATGGGGAGCTACTGGTAGCTCACAAGCTACCTGTTGGATAGCCCTGGCATACAGTAACACAGAGCAGGCTACCTGTTGGAGAGCCCTGGCGTACAGTAACACAGAACAGGCTACCTGTTGGAGAGCCCTGGCGTACAGTAACACAGAGCAGGCTACATGTTGGAGAGCCCTGGCTTAACTATATTGGGTGCTCATCAGCAATGTCAGAGACCCCATTCTCCATACTGTAAGTAGGTGTAACGGATGCCAGCTAGCTTAGCTGTGCGTGTGGAGTGTTGGTAAACCTCACTCCCCAACGCCTCAAGAGTGCTGCTGGCATGCGAGTCAGTCAACATGCTCCCCCCCCAATCCGAGGTGCAGCTGTTCGTGGGTTCGAGTCCGCGCGTGTGCAGGGCTGAATTGCGCAGGTTCAACAAAATGCAGGTTACATAGGTGCAGCATCAAAATTAGTTCAACAAAATGAGTTTCTTGGTGTTTTAAGCCCCCAACGTTGTCTTCAAGGCAGCGCTGCCTGGAAGGGGCTAGGGTTAGGCATCAGTTAAGGTTAGGTTTAGGGTTAGAATTAGTTGGCTTTAAAACACCATCGAGCACAAAATAACATCATGTTGTCAGCAGTGGAACTAATTACTAGTATATATAATTATGCTACAATTATTATTAATGATGAATATTACAAAGATAATGTACTGTATATCAGGTAAGGAAAGAGAGACGAAAAAACACTTGAAAAACACTTTTTGTTGGGCCCCCGCCTGGATTGAAGGCTTCACATAGCCAGGGCTGAAAGTAGAGGTTTTTGACAATGCCCTTTATCAGATGAGAGGCTTGATCTGTCTGTCCATCAATCAATGGCAGAGGAACAATTTGTCCAGGGGCTTCGGACAGCACGGGATTGCTTGTGTGTCTGTTGATCGATCTGAATGGCTCACTTCTCTGCCAGTAACACAAGCTTTCTTCTAAAGTGCAAAATCTCTTTTGTTCAAATGGCTTTTTGGTAAGGGTGTCACGATTTCGATTTTATATCGAAATCGATCGAAATTACATCTCAACCTCGAACTTCGAACTTAAAAGTAGAATCGACGATGCAGCCACACCCCCAATGTCACATCCAGCATGTATGCCAAGACGCACAAACGCACACGCACATGCTGAACTGCAGTGTCAACACTCCTCTAATTTTAGGCTGCAGCCAGTTAAAATATACACATCAACCTACCGAAATCAAAGCCCCTCTTGCTACTTTGAAATCACCGGTGTGGAAGTATTTGTTCATTCACGTCAATTAAAACTAACTTAGCCTACTCAACTTAGCAAGTGAAAAGATGATCTAGTTACAGTACAAAGTTAGGCTACTTTAAGGCTTAAAATGCACATTGATATGTACATATTCCATGAACACTAACCTTGGGTCTTCGGAGTGTGCTGAAACGATCCAATTATCATTCTGTGTTGTTTCATTTCACTATGTTCACGTCTCTGTTTTAGCCTAATGTTCTGTTTAAGTTATAGACAAGTGCTATTTCAAGAAAAAGTCCTTGTATATGGGTCTAGAGGCATTTCTTAGTAAAAGTTGGGAACAGGACTTTTTATCATAATTAACATGTGCTGAATCTAACTAGCCCTGTTCCCAAGCAGAATTTTGAGTTTTTGACCATCTAATTAGCATAAACAAAATGGCTGCCAAAATGGCGATTTTGGGCACTTTCTTCGGACGGGCATTATTATACCATGTAAATAAATGAATATTGTTCACATCTGTGCATCTCAGAAATCTCCCGTGGGCAATAAATAAAAAGTAAAGGCTATGAAAAATATAAAAATGCTAATAGTATTATGCTAATTAGCCTTATTATCACCTTATTATACTCTTGACTATGTTTACGGTCCTCTTTGGCAAAGAGTGTGGCCTGACTTCATTGGTAAACATCTTCTTCGTGGTGGGTGGACACATGTTTGGAGTTTAAAATCATTGGAGTTCCTTTGAACTAATCACGAACAACCGTAGAAATATCAGTAGAATATTGCTATGTTTAAGTGTAATAAAGTGTGTACATTATAAATATAAATTAGCCTGCGTGTTCCCATGCTGCCTTGCGCGCGATTTGATTCACGCTGCTAAGGCAGCCTGGAGACCATGGAGCAAATTTTCGCCTGAGATAGGGGACCAATCACAGAACAAGGGGGAAAGCAAGACGATGATGAGCTGTGCACAGACGCATTTGATAGACATCCGTGGCACCCAATAAACGGATCTGGGCATTTTTTTCAAATACGAGAAAATGAACGTTTGGTTTCCAGACCACGTCTCATTGAGAAGTGGTGGCGCTAGCCAGGCTAAATATAAATAGAATACTATGGGTGGGATAGGGGCAAAATGTTCGCCTCCTTGTTGTCCCTGTGAAGGTTGCCATCGACATGGACACCTCAACAGGCACAGGCAAGGAGGCACTGGGGGGGGGGGGGGGCGTTGATGGAGGGGTGTGAGGAACCAGTAATGCGCTGAGCAGTTTTCACCATCCTCTGCCGTCTTTTCCAGTCTCCAGGCAGAGCAGTTGCCGTACCATACTGTGACACAGTTGGTGAGGATGCTCTCAATGGTGCAGCGGTAGAGGTTTTGAAGTTCACCAGGATCTGAGGAGAGAGGTTGTGTTCTTTAGTCTCCTCAGGAAGAAGAGATGCTGGTGAGCCTTCTTGGCTCAAGGTAGAGGTGTTGAGGGTCCAAGAGAGGTCCACAGAGATGTGGACACCCAGAAACATGAACTGGTGACATGCTCCACCTCAGTCGTGTTGATGAGGATGTGGCTTTGTGTGCTAGCTTTTGACTTCCTGAAGTCCACAATAAGGTCTTTGGTCCTTTGGTGTTGAGAGCCAGGTTGTTGTCAGTGCTCCGCGATGTTAGGTGCTGGACCTCCTCCCTGCAGGCTGTCTCATTATTGTTGCTGATGAGAGCAATCACCGTAGTGTTGTCTGCAAACTTGACAATGGTGTTAGAGCCATGTACAGGTATGCAGTTGTAGGTGAAGAGGGAGTAAAGGAGGGCTCAGCACACACCAGTGTTCAGGGTGAGGGTTGAGTGGGTGAGGTTATCTAATCTAACAGACTGCGGTCCAGAATCTAGTTTCAGAGGGAGGTATTGATGTCCAGTTCACTGAGTTTGGTGATCAGTTTGGAGGGGATGATGGTGTTGAATGCTGAACTGAAGTCAATGAACAGCATTCTCACATAGGTGTTGCTATTGTCAAGGAGGGACAGGGCAGAGTGAATTGCCGTAAAGATGGCATCCTCTGTGCTCCTGTTTGCTCCTGCAAATTCTCTTGAAGCATTCTATACTGCAAACAAAATCTACTTAACTTAACTTAAACTTGAGTTAAGTCAACTTAAACTTGAACTTGCACTAGTTATAAAGTTATTCATCTAGCTATTAATTCACAGGACATGCAATCATTTTACTAACACAAATGTTATGAAGAAACACAATATATAACACTTTATGGTAAAGGTACATGAATTATCATGAATTCATGCATGAATTAATTCATGTTTTATGCATTACTTCATTCCTTTATATCCTATGAATCGTCAGGAATTGACATGAATTCATATACTCTCATTCATGATGACCTCATGTATGAACAAAGAGCAAGTTTTAAAGTCCGCACATCCAAATGTCTGACCTGGGAGCAGGACAAACAAACGACCAGACAAAAAAGAGAAAAAGTCCGCTTCAACCAGGGTTTTCTGCTCCCACTTGTTTTTATTTTTCCGTGACGTTTCGGGTAATCACCCTTCTTAAGGTTGAAGTGGACTTTTTCTCATGTATGAACAACACATCAACTAAAGCATTAGGTGTGATGGGTATATCATTATGATTTATGATTTCTTAAGCATGATCATCATGGTTACATGAATTTTAGGATAATTGCTCATGCATTCATCATGTATGTGGCCCCTCAAATAAAGTAGTGAATAATGACATGTGTTTAGAGAACTCCAAAGTTATGTTCAAATCAGAATTTGAGCAGTGATGACCACATTTTTGGCAGAAAAATAAAGTCATGATCATGGTTAATACATGATAATTCATAATGATGTGCCCACCGTACCTAATACTTTAGTAATGTGTTCATGTATGAGGTCTACTATGAACTATGCAAACTACTATGTGAACTACTATGAACTCAGTAAATTCCTGATGATTAATTAGATATTAATGAATGAAGTAATACATAAATCATGAATTAATTAAAGTACCCTTACCGTAAAGTGTTACCGAAATGGGTAAAGGCCTGTGTAACTTACTCCGAGACTACATACATTACCAACCCAATTCGCTTCAATTATGTAAATGTAATGTAAATCAGGTTTTATGGCCAAGTATACTTGGGTATACAAGGAATTTGGTCTCTGCATGTATCCCATCCGTGAATTAGTGAACACACAGGTCACAAATTGAAGCACACATTAACCTGGAGCAGCTGCCTTGCTACAGTGATGCTCGGGGAGCAGTGAGGGGTTAGGTGCCTTGCTCAAGGCCACTTCAGCCGTGGATGTGGGCATGGGAGACTAGTGCTCAACCTTTCCACCACCCACATTTTTCCTACTGGTCGGGGATCGAACCGGCAACCCTTTGGTTTCAAGCCCGAAGACCTAACCAGGCCACAATTTTAAACTTTACATTTCATCACTACACATCTTTCTTGACCCTCAAAAAACGTAAGTCTCATTTGTCAAATACCGTGTGCCTGCTCAATTAACTTGGTAATTAACATAGGCATAATACAAGATTTTTTTTCTTTTTTTCACAGTCTGTATCCTTGCTCTATTGGCCAAGGAAGATTTCTGTGAACAATATGAATTAATTTACATGGTATAATGACATCCGCCCAATGAAAGTGCCCAAAATCGCCATTTTGGCAACCATTTTGTTTATGCTAATTCGATGGTCATAAACTCAAAATTCAGCTTGGGAACAGGGCTAGTTGGATTCAGCACACCTTAATTATGTTAAAAAGTCCTGTTCCCAACTTTTACTAAAAAATGCCTCTAGGAAGCACATATCTCAAAAATATCACCTGTCTATTACAACCTCGCGGTTGGAACGGTTTCAAAATAAAAAGCGCTTTCAAAAAAAAGCCCCCCGAAACAGAAAAGGAAAAGGCCAAAAAGAGTAAATAACATATAAGGAATGCATTAATAGTAATATTAAAAAAAAAGATCGAAAATCGAATCGTGACTTTAAAATCGAAAATTGCATCGAATCGAGGATTTGGAGAATCGTGACACCCCTGATTTTTGGTGATAAAATAGACGACGATGGGAGAAGAATTTCTCTCTTTTCTAAAGAGTTTGCAGAGGCACTCTGAGGTTGAAAAAGTATAAAAAGCCTTTAATTCATCATGGCAAGAACTGGTCAAAAGCACATGGGCCTACGTGTTGTGGCCATATTGGCCTTCATCATGCCCTTCATCAAACTCTTTTTTCTTTGGATTCTCACTTCACCTGTCGCAGAAGAGCACCTGAGCAAGAAATTATCTGAAGTCTCCTGAGCGCCCTAAGCCCCTTTGTGTCTTTTCTCTCTTCTTTTAGAAGTGTTTTTCTCCCTTTTGGGCAGGCGGAGTCTGTGGTGGCGGGTGGAGGTGATGGTGGAGGCTTTTGCATAATTGAAGACTATTACATCGGTCCCGGTGGAGCCTCCAAAATCCACAATCACTCATGTTCGCCATAATTATGGACGTCGATGAACATTCACTGCACTCTGCGCACCATTTGTCAATATTCTTCCTCAGACAGAGCACCAGGCTTTACTGGAGGCTTTAAAAGTCTAGTCGAGCCTGGCAGGTATGGCAAGCCGATTGAGCATTTATTCTGATATCTTGATATCAGGCATAATTGTCATGTACATGTAAGCCATTTTTGTCAACTAGTTAACTAGTGAGCCATGTTTGTGTGAACTAGTTAACTAGTGAGGGCCAAAATATTGTTTTCTTAATCTTTAAGCTTTTAATTACTTTTGAAACCATGTGCAGTTAATGTGTACAATTTTTTGTTGTTTTGTTGTTATTAATCAGAAAAGCGCGACTAAAGGATGCATGTATGTCTGTGGTTGCCTAGCAACAATAAACAAAGAATAATATTAACAAAATAATATAAAATTTAACAAAGAATAATATAAAATTAATAATATTAAATAATATTAATATAATTAATATTATCAGTTACTATACTGAAGTACCGTTGCAGAGCAGTGTGTCACTTTAGCCACTAGGGGCTCCAATTAGGACCTGATCGTGAGGCTATGAACAGTATATTTACATTTAGACTGGATTGGATTCTTACGATACCCAATAAGAGTCTTCTACCCACCCTCTCATTAGAATTTGCATAAAGACCGTTTCAGGCACTAGTTAACTAGTGAGCTGCTTCACTGCCACACATGCAAACTGAGACTTCAATTGTTACACTAGTTAACTAGTGCGCAAAAACGATCAGCTTGTTTGTCTTTTTAGGTGTAACTAGTTAACTAGTGAACAAAATATGCATGCAACTAGTTAACTAGTAAGGCCCACAACACCCTCACTAGTAAACTAGTCTTCACTAGTTAACTAGTGAGCAGTTCTGCCTTCACTAGTTTACATGTAAGTGTCACACTGAAGCCACTAGTTTACTAGCTAGAGTTCCTTTGGCCAGCATGTTAACTTGTGTTTCACATGCGAATGTTGTGGGTGGGATTTCGTGAAATTCTGCGCTGTGATTGGTTGTCATGTTCTATTTGGACATAGGGAGCCAATAGAAAGCCTCAATTTCCAGAATTCTCCGCCTCCTAATTTGAATTCTGTGCCACTAGTTGACTAGTGTGAATTTTGTCTTGAACTAGTTTACTAGTATACATTTATGACCTCACTAGTTAACTGGTTTGGACAAAGGATGCATCAACTAGTTAACTAGTGAGCCTACTGCCATCACCTAGCTAGCTAGCAAGCCATTTATGGTTCACTAGTTAACTAGTGACATTGACCTACTGCAACTAGTTAACTAGTGAGGAGTTTTGCCTTCAATAAGTAAACATGTGCACATTGGCTGTCACTAGTTAACTAGTGAGACCCAAAAGCCTTCAACTAGCTGACTGGTATGCATTTTGGCCTTTACTAGTTAACTAGTGGACATTTCTGGCTCTCACTAGTTAACTAGTGAAGCTAAAATGTGTTCACTAACTAGTGGGCATTTTTGCTGTTACTAGTTAACTCATTGAGTGCCCAAAACGTAATATTACGTTTTTCCTTCCCATGCGTTGAGTGCCAAAAACGTAATATTAGGTTTTTAGCTTTTTTTTTTAATTACGAAACTAGACACTCTAACACACCTTATACGTGATTTTGGGAACTCTGTGATTAATGGAAATGAAATATATGACGATCAAAAACTCATGAAAACCCACAATCTGGACATTTTATCTGGACATTTTATCATAACTCGGTTGCCGCTTCAGTGACGCATGTACGTCAGGTGAAAACCAGGCCATTTTCGTGGGTCTATCACTAGGTGGCAGTCTCGCCAGGTCTCGCTGATCACTTCCCGGAAAGTTTACACAAGTAAGTAACAGGCAACACTTCATATTTCATGAAAGACGTTATATCTCCATTTCTAGAAAAAAACAGCGATTTTGATGAAAACTAGCCACTGTTTAGCTTGGGATTTCTCAGGAACAGAGGCGTGTAGAAATACACGGTTTGCACCCACCTAGAGCTTAAAGTCTCACCTTTTAAACAAGCCATTGTATGTGTTCATAACTATAACACAGAATATGCTGTGGCTGTACAAAAATCATCAACAATGGTCTAGATTGCTGGCACTCTAGGACAAAGCTCCCGAAAACAGCTTGGCATCCAATGAGTTAACTAGTGTGCACAAACATAGCTCACTAGTTAACTAGTTGACAAAAATGACAAAAATCAAGATATCAGAATAAATGCTCAAGCGGCTGGCCAAATTACATAGAAGTTAACAAGTGGGAATTTGACATTCAGTAGTCAGCTAGTAAACATTTTTGTACCTTACTAGTTGACTAGTAAAATATATAAGTCTTTAAACAAGAATGCTGAGCATTACTAGTTAACTAGTAAGATATGAAACATATGAACTAGTTAACTAGAGAGAATTTGGGCCTTACTAGTTAACTAGTGGGCATTTTGGCTGTCACTAGTTAACTAGTTCACACAGAAATGGCTCACTAGTTAACTAGTGGACAGAAATGGCTTGCATGTAGATGACAATTATGCCTGATATCAAGATATCTGAATAAATGCTCAATCGCCTTGCCATAGGCAGGTGCCTGGGGAATATGTTGTACACACACACACACACACACACAGAGCTACACACACACACACACACACACACACACAATCATATAAAATCATATGCATCAATGCAACTAGGTGCGTCCATATCAACAATGTCACAGAGGCTCCCCTGAAATTAATATAGAATATAGAAAATAGAAATTAATAGGTAGCTGTATTCAAAGGTATTCACATACACACACGCACGCCCGCACGCACACACACACACACACACACACACACACACACACTGCAAAGAGGTAAACACCAGTCTCTCAGGAATGCTTTTGATATGCTTTCGGTCTCTGGACAGCCGATTAAAAGACTGGATCGGAATTCTGTCATCATTCTGACCGATTCACACTGAAGCACTGGCCATCGAACAGCGACAGTGGCAGACCGTCTTCATGAGGCATCCTCTCTTCTCTGCTCCCTTTAAAAGGAAGAGAGAGTTGGAGAATGACCTCAGAGACACAGACTTTGTGTGTATTGCCTGCTTGAGCATTCTCTGAGGTGTGTGTGTGTGTGTGGCGCAGTGCTTGTGTATTCAGGAGGGCCAAGCATTTTTCGAGTGAGTCTCGCTTTCTGCATCTCAGTCATCAAGATCAGCAGGGAGGTGTATGTGTGTGTGTGTGTGTTTGTGTGTGTGTGTGTGTGCGTGTGTGGTTGTGTACTTGTGTGTTTGTGTGTGTGTGTGTGTGTGTGCTTTCATTTCTAAGTGCTCCTAAAATGCTAATGGAGAAGCACACCTGTTTATGCGCGTCCTTAGAAGCATTCACAAATGATGTGGAGTCTGTCTTTCTCTGTCTATCTTTTACACACATGCACATGTACACACACACACACACACACACACACACACACACACACACACACACACACACACACACACAGACACACACACACACACACACACACACACACACATAGAAACACTTGCACAAAAACACTCTTACAAAGTATATGCAAATACACCCACCCACACACATGTACACCCGCACTAACACACAAACGCCCACACACTCACACACACACACACACACACATTTTGTTCTATGTTCTTAACTGTGGTCTGAGACACGGTGTGCAGCATCCTTTTCAGACAAGTGTACTCCAGTGATTTCTCCTCTCCACTCCACTCACTCTCTGTGCAATCACACACGCTAAATTATGCACACAAATACACACACACACACACACACACACACACACACACCACATCTTCTGGCTTGGTGGCAGTCTGGACGCAGGCCGGAGGTTATGTGGCAGTGTGTGTGTATGTGTGTGTGTGTCTTTGTGTGTTTCCAAAAAAAATGGCCAGACTGTTCCAGGAAAAGGTCACACTGAGCCACACACTTGAAGACGCACAAGGAGCTGCAGGTGTGTGTGTGTGTTTGTGTGTGTGTGTGTTGATGTTTGTGTGTGTGTGTTTGTGTGTGTGTGTTTGTGTGTGTGTGTGTTTGTGTGTGTGTGTTTGTGTGATTGTGTGTGTGTGTTTATGTGTGAGAGAGATGTGTGTGTGTTTGTGTGTGTGTGTGTGTGTTTGTGTGATTGTGTGTGTGTGTTTACGTGTGATTGTGTGTGTGTGTGTTTGTGATAAAGACAAAAAGAGAGAGAGAGAATTTGTCTATTTGTGTATGTGACATAGATAGAAGAAGCAGTGTCTTTGTCTGTGTGTGTTTGTGTGTATGTATGTGTGAGAGAAATGTGCGTAAGTGAAAGTCTGTGTGTGTATGTGTGTGTGCAACTGTCATATTCATGTAAATCGGCCTGTGTGTTTGGTGGTTTGGTTGGCTGTTTGTGGGTCAATGAGTGTTTTGCAGAGAGTGTGGGAAATGTGAGAAACATGTTGCTCTGCCGTCTAAAGTTAACCGGGGATTTTAAAAAATCCCACTTCGGAACCCGGTTACAAAAACTATCGGTTACAGCATCCTAAAATGCCAGCGTCGTGTACACAAAAGGCCTAACCGATAAAATAAATTCACCGGTTTAAAAAATTGCTGCACTTTATATTTGAGTCAGTATGTCTCAATCTGTATTGGGTAATGGTGAATCTCTCTCTCTCTCTCTCTCTCTCTCTCTCTCTTTCTCAGTGTGTGTGTGTGTATACGCATATTGGTGAATGTGTGCCTATGTGTGGGTGGGTGTATGTATATGTGTCTACCGTAAAACTCCAAATAATAGCCCGGGCTTTTATTTTTTCCAAATCGCCAAACTGCACAGGCTAGTATTAGAGACAGGCGTCTATATGAGACAGGCCTTTAATTCCCTTTACACAAAACTTTTCCTCTGCAAAGATGGAAAATATTATCGAATTAATTATTTCATGTCTACCTATATGACTAGGCTATCTGATGACAATTACGGATCATCATTCATTTAGTGTTGAGATTTTGTTCATTGTGAGATACAGTAAGATCCAAATAGCGGGATAGCCAGAACAGATGAAACACGTTTTAATTAAACGTAATCTACAAAGATGTGTGTGTCGATGCATGTGTGTGTGTGTGTGTGTGTGTGTGTGAGTGTGTGTGTGTGTGTGTGTGTTTGTGTCTATCCCCTCAGACAGAGACCTTTTCCACTTGTCAGATCTGTGTGTGTGTGTGTGTTTGCTGAAGCCCGAGAGAGCCTAATGCCCAGAGGCTGACTAGTCTGACCCCTGGGCTCATCACCAACACCAAAGCCATCGGCTGCAGTCCCATGACACCCTCCACCCCTGACCTTCGCTATCACTTAACCCTTAAAGGTGTGACGGGAATGTTGGGAAATTAACGTTCTAAAGAATACCTGGGTTCATTGAATTCAACATAGAATTTTAGAACCTTCAATTGTTGCGGAACTTAGAATGTTCAAAAACCTACACCTTTAAAGTGGAAATGAAGCAGTCAAATAAAACAGATGTCTATAGCACTAGTAAAATATTTAAATATACCATAAATTCAAATAAAGTCAGAAATATGACCCGTTATTCAGAATAAAGCACAAACAAGTTGCATTAATTTCAGCTGTGCGCCGCCATCTTTGTTTTCAGAAAATGATGACATCACAAGAATGGTTGGTACAACATTCTATGCTGTTTACACAGCGGCTGTCATAGCCTCACAGTTAGCTTACTGCCTCTACAAAATGGATATGGACGAATGGGATAGACCCACCAATGAGGACAGGCATCCAATTGCCTATATGCTTTTGAGCCAGTAAGAGCAGTGGGAGTTTTAGTGCCCCCCACAGAGCCTGACTATGGAGGAGAAGTAGATGATCGAGAGAGAGGTGTATCTGAGCGCACAGAAAACCATCGGTGGTGCTTATGTGGGGGTTGTGTCCCTATGTTCACTGACATGGCACACATGGAGAGTGTCTACTGCTAGGAAATGAACCTGGGACATCTCATCCAAAATAACAGATATATCACGTCCAATCCTACGTGCCAAATGCTATCATTAAAGCGAAACGTTGGAGGTCGCAATGCGGTCGCTGAGGGACATCCGAGCCGAAACACTGGAACGCCCAATAAACAGCAGTTAACCAACTAACACACTCTTGATAGGTTGTGCGGAGGGGGTAGGCTAGAGGACTACACTGATCACCTGAGACTACACTAATTTTTACACCCATACTCAGTTGTTCTGCAATGTATTATCATGGTAGAAGCTGCGATACAGTACTAGCATAGCATAACATAACAAGCACATACTGTAACTAGCATAGCATGAACCCTAAAATCTATGGTTGCTACAAGCGGCACATCCGTGTATTTATTTACTTAAAGTGAACAGCTTGTTATTTTATGTCAGCTTACATAAACAAATAAAAACTCAGACGCCTAGCCTACAGTCCATAAACAACGTCTACCCACAAAACCATGCCTGTCACAGACCTAGGCTACTACAGAGTAGCCTACACAAGTCAGACGTAGGCTAGCGTACCCACAACAGGTCCTCACCAGGTTCGCAAGTCTCTGCAAATAGTTTCCACTACTACTTGAGCGAAACAAATGCAATCATCGATACTACTCAATCACAAAAAGAAACATCTTAATCACACATAAGAAGTTCGCTCCCCCGAGTTTATTCACCAATTCATCAACGATGCAACTGCATTTTCAGGTCGCGGTAATCCACAAGTTGTGCGAGAACATCCAAACACATTATTGCGACTGAAGTTAAATCTAATTAAGTACTGTCTCTGATAGGCCTATAGGCTACATTACAGCGGCCCTTGTTCTTGTACAAACACAAAAACAAACATCAACATAATTTGCGTAGGCATATTGAAATAAAGTGAACGTCCGCTAATGGATAAAACATCCACGAACAAACGCTAACCATTCTGATGACGTAGCGCCTGCATTTTCAAAACATGGCCGCGCCCTAGTGGCGAAAGTCGTTATTGACATGTCATTTTCCAGTGAAACTACTTGAATATCGGGTTTAATGAAAATCCATGTATCTTCAAAAATGAAAAAGCAACCAAAAAATGGTCACAGTTCTCACTGCTTCATTTCCACTTTAAGGGTTAACAAGGAACCCTCAACTCAAACCATTCATTAAAGGTTGTATCAGCGATTGCAGCCCAAAAAAGGCCCAAACATAAATGATCGCATTCATCTAATCTTTCCTAACGATCTGCTAGCTGCCCGCCCCATAAGCAGGCTGTCAAAAAAAACACATCTCAGTAGGCAGTCTAGGCTCTGAGATCTGCACACAAAAACAATTGCTACCAACAAGTGTTGCCAACCACTCAAAGGCAAAATAAAGTGTTCCAACCAATAACCGACGAGATGCGCGTTCAGGAGAGTTTCAATTGCACGGGAGGGAGGTGGAGGGAGTAACGAGCTAGCTCACTGTTATGTTTGAACGTCAACAGAAGTGACGTTACCCCACCATCGCTGATACAACCTTGAAGCTGCCTGTTGGCAAGATCTTTTTTTTTTATCATATTTACTGAAACTGACACTATGCTCCGACAGAACGACATAAATCAGCCGGTTTTAGAAAAAAACCTAGAGCCTGTTATTTGTTTTGCAAATATCCACAGCTCCCGGTTCTTCTGGTCCAATCAGAGCAGGGCTATGTGAGATCTGACTGTCAATCACAGTCTTGTGCACACTGACGAGCACAAACTCAGTGGTAGTGGGGGAGGGGCATCAGAGAAACATTCACAATTTTGGCTGTCCCCTCAATCTGTCAGACTTGTCCACTGCAGCTTTAATTATAACTAGATGTACTGCAGAGTGGTACAAAATATGACCGCCGCCCAGTCCGGCACATTTTTTCCACAAAAATAAGTCACGCTGAAAGGCCTATATGATTGTAGCAAATTGTGTTAATTTTCTCCTTTGTTCCTGCTTAGCTTCAGTAATTCAGCAAAGTCAGGGTATCTGCTGGTCTGGCTGCTGGCTAAAAACAAAAGGTGAAAGGCATATATGATTCTAACTGTCTCACTGAATTGCATTTTGCACACTCAATTCTCACTGGTATCTGCTAGACAACAAGTACCAAAACATGATTAGTTCATAGATCTCACATGTAAAATACATTTTATATAACCCCACCCCCATCTTGCCTGTTCATAATTTTGAGAAATTGTTGAATTGTGTGCATTTGTGCGTGTACGTGTTTATGTGTTTGTGTGTGTGTGTGTGTGTGTGTGTGTATGCGTGCGTGCATGTGCTTGTGGATGTGCCTGTGTGTGTTCATGTGCATGCATGCGTACATCTACTGTGTGTATACATGCATACATGATTACTGTGAATGTATGTGTGTGAATATCTGTTTATGCACATGTGTGCATATGGAATTGTTAAACATGACCCCTGGAGGCAAACATACACAAAAAATTGGTCATCATAGGCCAGGGATGCCACGGTGAAATTGGACAGGGGGCCAGATTTTTTTCAAGTGAGACCTCAGGGGGCCGGATTACACTTTCGGACTGAAAATGCCAAATACTGAAAGTGCCAAACACATGAATAGGTAGGCTATTTGAAATTATTCATGAAGGCCTAAACATCAAAAAGAAATTCCATTGGCACCAAAATAGCCTCACAATGAGCCCTACAATTCCATAACCTAAAGCAGGAGACAGTTACCCTCTAAAAATGTTTTCCTATCCATGCAAGTAGCCTACATTTATAAATTAGAAATGCAACAAAATAGACTAGGTGCCAACAAAACACATTTCTTATATCCTCTATCCTTTTATTATATTTATTGAAGGCTTGCACATGAAAACACGTCAATGCATAATTAGGCCAATTAAAAGAAACGAGTCACAGAAAGTAAGTGCCAGAATAAAGTAGTCCAACAATAGGCCATGTGATTGAATATCCAGTAGGAATTAGTAAAAACAAAAAGACATCTTTTAACTTTCACCAGCTTGTCCATATCGGGGGACAGTTTCAGTGGCTATTTAGCCTACATAACATCATTCAGATGTCCGTGCGTCAGGCGATTTCGCAGTTTTGATTTATTCATATTCATCAAGGCCTGCTCACATAAATATGTTGTCCCAAACATACATCTACACAAGTATTTTACCTGCAAAGGCCGTGAGCATTGGGTACTGTTGTGGCAAGGATTGGTCAAATGATTCGATTGCAACAGATACATAGTAGGCTAATCCTTCGACGGTGCACAACACTGCAGTTTTATTAGTTCCATTTGGATCGCCTCTGGGACCTCGGAAGCGTCAATCGTGAATGGAGAGCAAAAAAGCGCAGTCATTTTCCAGTTCAGCAAAAAACATGAATCGATTGTCAAACTCATGCCTGAGTCCGGAAAGCAAGTTTGCGTAGCCTACTTGTCCATACTCGCTGAGATTTTAGACAGGGGAAGTGGGCTGCATTGCGCTTGGAGAGCTGCGTCTTCCATAACGCCAGTTTACTTTGAAAAGCACGAACACTATCATAATACTTTGTAACGAGTTTGATAACATTTCGATAGCGACTAGTCTACCATCAGCACGCTGCTGCAGCTGAGGCGAGCAGCAGCAACAGACCAACTGACAGATTTCACCGAAAATTAAATACAAATAAAATAAAAATATATTCTCCCCTTATCACCCGCGACATACAGTCGGGCCGGTTTCGGCCCGCGGGCCGTAACCCTGGCATCACTGTCTTAGGCCCTACGGTTCTCAAGATATTCACAGAAAACTCTGTTGGTGTACGGTCACTAAATGTACACATAAATTATTTTATTGTACGGCCCCCCATGAACGAAAGTTCATGAAACTTGGCATGCATTCGGAGGGTGTCATAATGAGCCTACACTTTCAATTTCGTGCAGTTTTGACCATGTCAACCAGAGATATTGTGATTAAGACACCTAATTTTTTGCTTTTTAATTTTTAACTAGGTGGCGCTATACATGAAATAAGTGGAAATGGGATGGGTTGACATGGCCCCTTAAGTCCAACATACAAAAAAAAGGTGGTTCTTCTAGGCCCTACGGTTCTCGAGATATTCAGAGAAAACTGTCTCCGGCCACCTACAGGCCAGTTGGGGTACAGTAACATAGATTAATTTATTGTGTGGCCCCCCATGAACGGAATTCCACGAAACTTGGCGTGCATTCAGAGGGTGTCATAATGATCCTACACTTCCAATTTCGTGCAGTTTTGACCATGTTAGGTCACAGATACCTGCAATTACAACACCTCATTTTTACTTTTTTGTTTTTAACTAGGTGGCGCTATACATGAAATGAGTGGTTATGGAATGGGTTGACATGGCCCCTTAAGATCAACATACAAAAAAAAGGTGGTCCTCCTGTGTCACATCAACCATGACCACATTTAAACATCTCCTTTAAGACCATATCATGTATTAACTGTGACCGCATATAAACACTCCCCTTTAAGATTATATCATCTTAACCTACCCTTGTGTCAGGCATAGTGTGCTGTGCAGTTCACCTGCCCTTAAAGCAGTGGTCACCATCCATTTTGACCCCAAGATCCCTGACCTCGCCCTGAACAAAGGCAAGATCTACCTTGAAGCGTCAAAAGAGAATCAAAGCTAAAATACTTCCAATTTAAGGCCTTTTATTTAGGCAAATGTATCAGGTCAAAAATATCACATTCTCCATCCCCTTATACAGGCGTCAATGAGATAACAACACTTAACATAGTCCTTACTTACACGATTTTGATTTTCTAATTGGAGTAAGTGTTTGTGACAACACGTCATGATAAATTTGATAATGTTTGATTGCTGTTTTGGTATTAAGCATCTTTCACGTAATGAACGCGCACTCTAGAAAGTGAAAGTAACCTAAGCCTAGGCCTACAATGCATTCCGTGGATGTAGCTGTCTGTGCACGCTCGCAATCGATTACATTCTTCAAATGTAACAACAAATTCCTGATCGCTAAACTTTCGTTTTCATTTTCTCTCAGTTAACAGTTGATGTAGAAGCAACTAGCATAATTTGACTTCAGCGGTGACAAGTCCTGTTGCGAGAGACAGAGAGAGAGAGAGCACCTGAAAAGTGGTGATGTGCGTGTGTCTGATTACTGATTACTGATTACTACTTTAAAAAGTAACTTAGTTACTTTACTGATTACTTGATTTTAAAAGTAACTAAATTAGATTACAAGTTACTTTATTAGTTACTTTCAGCAGTTGCCGACAACACCCCCACCAGTTATAACTGGTTTTGCCAATACTCACTATACTGGAAGTGCATTTTAACAGTAATGCCAACAATGTATAGCAGACATCCCAACCTAACCTACTTAGATAATAATGAATAATGAATCAATAATGTCTAGTCAGTACACCAAATAAGGAATGCCTATTGATAGAAATTGTGGAAGTAAAATATGTAGATTTTGGTAGTTTGGCCTTTTCATGTAGCCTTGGCAACTAGCCATCTAGTATAGGCCTGAGTAATATGCAAATGAAATTACACTTGTTAAACTCACCTCAACAAGTCTTTTGCAATCATTTAACCCGCCGTGAGCAATGCTAAAGTCACTGTTACAAACAGTGCAGTGTGCAATACTATCATTATGTTTTACTCTTATGAGACAATTGGGTACACTTTTGTGTAGTCTGGTGTGAAATTGGTCTTAAATGTTCCTTTTTGAGGGGTACTGACTCTGCCATGACGCTCTTGTTCCTAGATACACTAACTGAACTGATTAATTAAGTTCGGGAGAAAAGAGATATAAGCCCACGCACACTGAAAACTGATTGGTTGATTTAGCAAAACAGACCAGGATGATCTCTGCCTTGGATGCGCTTGCAGGCACACACGCACCACTCCTCTCTCTCTCCCTCTCCGTTGTGTGCGCGTTAAACTTAGATGCACATGCGATTTGAAGTCCGGTCTGGCTTGCGTGCTCTTGTTCGCTCTAGGTTCCGGGAGATTTTATGTAATTTGCGGGCGTCAGGATATCAATATGTGGGAGACTCCCAAAACTTCGGGAGATGTCTAGCTAGACAGCACTTTGTCGCCAGCACAGAATTAACCTTAATGTTGTCATGTTTAGCTGACACAAACTCAAAACTAGATGTACCGCAGAGCGGTACAAAATATGACCGCCGCCCAGTCCAGCACATTTTTTCCACAAAAAGAAATCACGCTGAAAGGCCTATATGATTCTAACTGTCTCACTAAATTGCATTATCCACACTCAATTCTCACTGGTATCTGCTAGACAACAAGTACCAAAACATGATTAGTTCATAGATTTCACATGTAAAATTCATTTTATACAACCCCACCTCCATCTTGCCTGTTCATAATTATGAGAAATTCTTGATTGTTTGTGTTATGTTTATGTTATGTGTGTGGGTGTGTGTGTGTGTGTGAGTGTGTGTGTGTGTGTGTGTGTGTGTGTGTGTGTGTGTGTGTGTGTGTGTGTGTGTGTGTGTGTGTGCGTGCCTGCGTATGTGCCTGTGCATGGAAGCGTACATATGTCTACTGTGTGAGTATGTGTCATGATTACTGTGAATGTGTGTGTGTGTGTGTATCTGTTTGTGCACATGTGTGCACATGAACTGGGTTAACATGACCCCTGGAGGCAAATATACGGAAAAAATGGTCATCCTAGGCCCTACAGTTCTCAAGATATTCACAGAGAACTGTGTCTGGCCTACCCTCCTTTCGGGGGGTCCAGTCCAGCGGGGGGGCTACAGATCAAAACGAAAAATGACAGTTCCATGCTATCCATGTGGGGGTACATGCCCACCAAGTTTTGTGTACCCCGGTCTTTCAGTGTCCCGGGAATCCTTGTTGGTGTACGTCACTAAATGTACACATAAATTGTTTTATTGTAAGGCCCCCCATGAACGAAAGTACACAAAACTTGGCATGCATTCGGAGGGTGTCATAATGATCCTACACTTTCAATTCCGTGCAGTTTTGACCATGTCAGCCAGAGATATTGTGATGAAAACACCTAATTTTTTGCTTTTTAATTTTTAACTAGGTGGCGCTATACATGAAATAAGTGGTAATGGGATGGGTTGACATGGCCCCTTGAGATCAACATACAAAAAAAAGGTGGACCTCCTAGGCCCTACGGTTCTCGAGATATTCACAGAAAACTGTCTCCGGCCACCTACAGGCCAGTTGGTGTATAGTAACATAAATTAATTTATTGTGTGGCCCCCCATGAACGGAATTCCACGAAACTTGGCGTGCATTCAGAGGGTGTCATAATGATCCTACACTTCCAATTTCGTGCAGTTTTGACTATGTTAGGTCACAGATACCTGCGATTACAACACCTCATTTTTACTTTTTTGTGTTTAACTAGGTGGCGCTATACATGAAATGAGTGTTTATGGAATGGGTTGACATGGCCCCTTGAGATCAACATACAAAAAAAAATGGTCCTCCTAAACCTTACGGTTCTCGAGATATTCACAGAAAACTGTGTCTGCCCTACCCTCCTTTCGGGGGGTGCAGTCCAGCGGGGGGGCTACAGATCAAAACGAAAAACGATGGTTCCATGCTATCCATATGGGGTTACATGCCCACCAAGTTTCGTCTACCCCGGTCTTTCAGTGTCCCGGGAATCATTGACAGAAATTTGGACATGCGAAAAAGAAAAAAAAAAAAAAAAAAAAAAAGAAATCTGACTAAACCTATATGACCGCCGCTTCGCTGCGCGGCGGTCATAATAATGACTGTATAGATAAAATGTGCATCTCTCTCCTCCCTCCATTGTTGTTTACGTTTGTGTCACTGCGTGGTTTTACACGTGAGTTGTCCTCATGCTGGAAAGGTTGGCATAGCCTACATGACGTTAATCCCCGAGACAAGAAGAAAGCAAAGAATAGGCCTATATCTTTTTACTAAGGAAAATGACAAAAATAGTAACGCACAGTGATTTAGATAAGTAACTTTAATCTGATTACTGGTTTGTAAATAGTAGCGCGTTAGATTACTGGTTACCGAAAAAAGTGGTCAA
>NW_027468598.1:29906910-29911910 GCF_046254945.1 Alosa pseudoharengus
TGCGTCCACGTGCTCCCGCAACAGGCAGTCTGTGCTTTTACCTCAGTGCGGCCTGTTTGTACATACCTCGCCATGATTTTACGCGCACGTTGAGAAACAATATGCCTGAAGTGGGCGCAAAAGTGTTGGGACATCTGGCCCTCAGTGTCTCTCAGCTGGTGACAGGCAAGGACATATTGGGCAGCAGTTCTACAGTAGTTTGTACGGGTTCGGTCTATCACAGAAATCAGGGATTTTTTCTTTACATTTCGGAAAGTATGTATCGTGAATGGATTGGATTTTTGTGCTCTCTATTAAAAAGTGTAGTTCTGTTTCAACCAGGGGCGTTTCTAGACTTTCAGGACAACCTGGGCTTAGCCCGGCTGGACCGGATGTAAATGTAAAGATTAGCTGAGGATTTTTTGTATATATATACAGTACATAAAATGTGTTATTATAGTAGACAACAGACTACATTAGACTGCCCAAAGTATTTATTATTGAATTACTAGGTACATACACGTTTAAGTGTGAGGTTGCATGTAATGTATCATTAAGCAAATGTTCTGCACCTCCTTCTGTTGATCTCCCTTCTCTCTCCATCATCTGACTGCTCTTTTGTTGTTTGATCTATGCCAGAGATCTACCAAAAAGACAGTAAAATGTTTGATGTTAAAATGGGATTGCACACACAGAGAGAGAGAGAGAGAGAGAGAGAGAGAGAGAGAGAGAGAACAGCTACCCTCTACAAAATCATGGAATCAGATCAGTGTGTGGCAAACCCAACAAAAACATACTACATTGCAGGATACAAATACCGGTAACTTTTGAGATTGCAATGTTCAGCTCTAATTACAAATGCTTTGCTTATGCATAGGGCATTTGCATACATTTCAGTGGACATTTAAACACATTCCCATGGAACATGTTCATTCCCATGAAACTTGGGTTTTTTAATGCTGTTTTATGTTTATGTCATCAGCTTTGTAATCACTTTGATGGTTACAGCAGTGTTTTTCAACCACTGTGCCGGGGCACACTAGTGTGCCGTGAGAGATCATCAGGTGTGCCGCAGAAAATTACCCAAATGTCACTCACTGGTCCAAAAAAGCAACTGTTCAAAGAATTTATAACCACATGCTCTCATTGATTGTATGATTGCACTATTTGTGGTATGCAGGCATTGTACAACGGGGGCCCCATATCCAGTATTCACAGAATCATCACATATCCAGTTCATAACAACAATTAAATTAGATATAGTCACCTACAAATAAAAAAGAGGGTGCTTGTTTTATTGAGCAGGTCTTGCATAGAAGCCATAATAAGGCCATATCTGTGTATTATTTGAAATTTTAGGCTATGGTATGTTTATTTTTTCTTCACACAGGATGTTATGTGCCGTGGGACATTTTAAGTGTCAAAAGTGTGCCGTGGCACAAAAAAGGTTGAAAAACACTGCATTACAGGGTGAATGAAAGCTGTCTCAGCCCCCTCTAGATATTTAATGGTTTATAGTTTGTCACTGTTAAAACATCTCCCTTACGAAAATATCCTACATTGCAGGCCTGCTGTGTATCAAAACTGCAATTTTTTTGCTAGCATCTATAGTGTATAGAGATTGTAACATCCTCGTCAGTACAAATGTTCAACAACGGGGGGAAAGCATTTAGCCCTTCTGGCTAAATTTAGTTATTTAGAGCTGAGTGTAATAAATCTCTCTCAAAACGAGCACTGAAATGTGTCGTGCCAATTAACCTGACCAGATGCCTTGCAGTTGCCTAATGCTTGCTTAGCCTACTAGCAGGGCTCAAAATTGCACCAGACAAATGACAGAAAATACGGATTACCTATTGAATGGTGGGTGAATTTTGCCACTTCATTGGTCAGTAAAGATATTCAAGATAGTGAATGGTAGATATTCACATTTCAAAAAGTTAATTTTGACTCCTGCTTAGTGTTTACTAATGATAGCTTGCTAGCCAGCTAGCGATAGGATATGTAAACAACACTAATAGCTCGCTGGCCTTTATGGAGTTGGTCGGACAGGACTAAGCTTATATTTCAGTTTGCAAACATGAATTCTTACCCTTTGCCTTTCGTTTGAAAAAGCCAAACAGTTTCAATTGTTTTTTGCTGGCCATATCACATCTGCTTTCTCAACGTACTGCAACCTATGATGCTGAACCACCCAGCGAGTTGACAGCAGTAACGTTAGTTGAGAGCACAGATCCACTGATCTCTTACCAGACCGCGATGCGACCCTCTGCCACTCTCCACCCACCCCCAGCCCCGCCCCGCCCCGCCCGTTCTGCTTCTCCTTGTCAGTTTAGTGTTCGGGATTCCTTGTTCTAACAGGCTACGAGGGGTAGAATGCACAACGAAATAAAAAAGTTAAATAAAAAAAATGTGGCTACCCGGGCTGAGCTCAATTTACCCCGGGCTGAAGCCCCGGTAAAATCGTCTGGCGACGCCCCTGGTTTCAACAGCATCATCCCTCTGTAACAGAGGTCGTAATTCGTCCACCGCTCACGGCCCTCGTACCCCCCACCTCGACACACACCGGCAATCTGGCTAAAAGCCCAGGCTCCCAAATCAGCAGTTAGAAGCGTTCTTAAGGTTTGGGGTGTGAGGATTTACACGGGCAACTAGCACGCTAGCTCAGTTCACCTCCGTTACACCTCCATCTATTCCTTTCTCTCCCTTTCATTCAACAGCATCATCCCTCCATCTATTCCTTTCTCTCCCTTTCATTCAACAGCATCATCCCTCCATCTATTCCTTTCTCTTTCATTCTCGGTGTTGCTTTCTGCCACCCTTCATCTCCACCATCTCTTTCTCTCTCTCTCTCTCTTTCTCTCTCTCTCTCTCTCTTTCTCTCTGGTTTCCACAGTTTGTTCTGCTTCCTCTCGTGTCTCTCTCTCTCTCTCTCTGTCTGTGTGTGTGTGTGTGTGTATCTGTGTGTGTGTGTGTGTGCGTCTGTGTGTGTGTGTGTGTGTGTCTGTGTGTGTGGTTACTGCCCTCTGTGTCTGTTACTGTCTGAGTCACTTTGTTCACCTTAATGTCACACTTCTGTTGCTTTTCTGCACCCCCCCCCCTCCACACACACTTTCTTTTCATTTTCCCCTCTTCCATTTCCAGAAGTCTCTCTTTCCTTTTCTCTCTGACTTTCTTTCTCACATCCCCTCTGCTTTTCTACTTTTCTCTCTTTCTTTCCCTCCTTCTTTTTCTTTCCCCCTCTTCATCTTTTAGCAGTCTTTCTCTCTCTCCTTTTCCCCCTGCCTCCTCTTCTTTCTCACTCTCTCCAGAGCCCTCCTCTGTCTCTTCCTCTTTCCTTCTCTCCCTCCCTCTCTCTCCCTCTACCTCCCTCTCTGCCTCTTCCTGCATCATGCGGTCATGAGTCTCCTGGTTTGCACTGATTCCCACTTCTGTGCTAATGGCCCTGCTGTCGGTGTGTGTGTGTGTGTGTGTGTGTGTGTGTGTGTGTGTGTGTGTGTGTGTGGGTGGGGGGGGGGTATCTGCTGTGGTGCAGGGGTGGCATTGCGTTGGCTGAGCCGACGCTGAAGTGTGCTCTGAGTGCGGCCTGACCTTTCTGATGAGCCTCTGTGTTTACCTGCGGAGGGGGAGGAGAGTGTGTGTGCGTGCATGGGGTCGGCCAAAACGAGCACGGAAGAGCAGCAGCAGAGTCGGAGGTGAAGCTGTCAGTGAAGCTCTCAGGAGGAATGATGATGATGATGATGATGATGATATTCTTGAAGTTCAGGAGCAGAAGTGAGTCACTAAAGTTCACACTCACACAAGCACACACAAACACACACACACACACACACACACGCAGACAAACACACACACACACACACACACACACACACACAGACACACACACACACACACACACACACACACACACACACTGTATCAACAGCTTCATCTGGTCACACCGCTAACACAATGTTCTCTTGCCAACTACTATGACATTATCTGCCCTTAAAGGCTAATTCCTTATGAAAAAGAATCTCATTTCCTGTGAGCTGCGCCCCCTGTCATCTCCTATTGTGCCTCTGCTACCTCATGGATGTGTTTGCAGACAACACGGAGAGCTGACTTGACTGAGGGCCTGCCAGTGTGCCCTCCCAAAGCCTGGCGTGAGAAAGGTGAATAGTGGGGCCCCTCAGCACCAGTCTCAGTGATTAACACATTACCTGCTTGCTTGCTGTTTTTTTTCATAGCTTCCTCTGTTTGAGAACATGTGCATAGTGCACAGTCCACGCAGGGTTGAGGCTTCCACACACTTTTTTGACCTTTTGATGTACCTACATTAAATATACATGTATACCACTGACACAATCAGCAATGGAACATGTTTTTTTTATTACTTAATTTTTATTACTCAATTTTCAAATAAATAACATCTCACACATTTGTTTTTGTGATCCCCCAGTATGTTAAACAACACGTTAAACAGCACGCCGAAAACAGCGCGCCGAAAACAGACAAAACACAAAACCGTGTACGCGTACGCACGTCACACATGATCAAAACAGGAAACAGGAAGTTGTGGTGGTATCTTTTCATCATCAGTGTCTGCACACGTGGCTTGCACTCTCACCCCTGTTGGCCCCGTCTGAAGCCGCTTAGACACAATGTGACTCATGGTAGCTCTGGACCAGATCAAAGGCAGGTTAAGACTGAGGGCCAGATGTACGTACATTTGCGAACGTAACGTTATCAGCGCCATGGACAAACCGCAGACTGCGAACGCTGACAGACCCAAGTTTCCGTCGTATTTATCAATCGTTCAATCCTTGGTGTAAACTGCGCGTTTCTCTGCCTCTCTCCGCCCATAAACGCAATTTACGAACGTCCACAACTGAATGGCAGAGCCTACAAGCGCAGTTGAATGAAGTTAACTGATGACAACATTAAAAAGAATCAAACGTTTAGCGATCATGAAATAATACCATAGATGATAAGATGTCAACGAGCAGGGAGATAATGAAGATCAGTAGTTCTAGTCAAAC
>NW_027468598.1:29916910-29921910 GCF_046254945.1 Alosa pseudoharengus
GGCGGAGCTGTAAGATATATGACAGAATCCTACACGTGAGATAACTTCGTTTTTAAGACAATTGATTGGTCAGTGGGCGGTAGATTATGCAATTTGAGCTATAACTTAGCACATAACCTCCTCCCGACCAGGTTTGGTTGACAGCATAAGATACCATGGTGATATAGTGACACTAAAACAGATCCACTTTCGTGTCAGAGCATACCCACTGATCAAATCAGATAAACTCACCCTGCAGGAGAGTTTACTAAATAACCAATACAAACAGTTCAGATCAAATCACATAAACTCACATGTCAGTGGTTCTCAACCAGTGTACTGAGGCAAAGAGGAATTTTGAGGGTGAACTGTTGAACCTACAATATATAACCATGCAGTCATAATGGCTGTTTGTATTATTATTATTATTATTATTATGATTATATTAGCTTATTGTCACTGCACACTATGGCATGGTATAATTAGAGAAAAATAAACTGAGAAAATTAAGATGCATATAATGTATAATTTATGCATAATTATAATAATATAAGTGGACCATTGGCAAAAACTTAATTAGGTAGTAAGTACAAGAATGATATGCAGAGATATAAAGTCTGACTAAGGGTCATTTAAAAACTCTCTCTACCTCTTTCTCTGTCTCTCCCTCTCTCCCTCTCTCTCTCTCTCTCTGTCTCTTTCTCTCTCTCCCCCCCCCCTCTCTCTCTCTCTCTCTAAGCGTAAACACTGTTGGGTCAGCTCAGCGCTCCTACATGCCTCGTGATAGCTCAGTCCAGTTCCGTTCAGGCGCTGGACACTTTGCTCATTGATTGGCTTTGCACTAAATTGGGTGGTAATTAGTGTTAATGTAACCGGCACTCCCTGGCTGGAGAGAAACAAACTTCGGTTCTGACTGACAACAGATCAGGGCCAGAAACTCGGCTTGTTTCGCTCCATGAATACTAATCACCTCAATCTCTGGTCCTCTGTGGTGGACGTGATAAGCAAACTTAATTTCAGGAGGAGTAATTCAGTGAGATTTCATTTTCAATTTTTTAACCAGCACACCTGCGGCAGGGATACCAGGTGGCAAAGACGACATTTAAACACCCAGAGGTGGACAGACACTAATGGCAGTGATGCCAATAGCCATACCATTGTGCTACAAAACAACAACGGCTACCACCACCACTACTACTACAATAGCTACAATAGCTTTTCATATAGAACCTTTCCTACTGTGAAAACAGCTGAAAGAGGTTTACAGAAGATATTTTCAGATCTAAATCACAAATCATTTAATTTCTGAAAGTTTGATAGAATATTTCCATTTCCATCCATCACACATTCTGCAGGCGGTAAAGTGGCCATACAGATCAAGAATAAAGGAAGTTGTCATCTCCATTTGGATCGGTAACATTTTCCAGGAGAACTTCAGCTATTTTTGACATAGGGCCCTGTTGTTTGAGGTCACCAAGTACTGTTGATTAGCCTGGCTAACGTCAGACCTCATCTCATTGAGATGGGGTCTGGGAACTAGACATTCATTTTCTCGTATTTGAATTGTGGTTTACGAATGCCCAGAGCCGTTTATTTGGCGCTACGAATGTCTATCAAATGCGTCTGTACGTAGCTCATAACGGCTTCGGTGTGTCGTCATCGTCTTGCTGTCCTCCCTCCGTTCTGTGATTGGTCCCCTAACTGAGGCGAAAATTTGCTCCATGGAATCCAGGCTGCCTAGCAGCGTGAATAAAATTGCGCACGTAAGGCAGCATGGGAAAACCCAGGCTAACTGTTGATAGGAAAAATAAAAAAAAACGGTGAGTGCAATACACCTCTGAAGTTCACCAACAAAAAAGAACCAAAGTTGCCATCTTTGCCCATATAAGGAGATCCGGGAGTTAATTGAAGCTAACTACCTATGGGAAGTTGCATTGCAACTTAGCTCTGGGGTGGCAAAAATCTAAGTTTGCCATCTTAACGTACCAAAGATCACAAAACATCTGCATTTCAGAATTCTTCGTCCCCGTCTAGTTCTATGGTGCAATAATTCAAAACCCCCATCACAAGATACCGGATCTCAAAGATGGCAGCTTTTTTGTAGGCGAACTTCAGAGGTCTATTAACCTGCTGGCGGCTACAAAGCTATGCAGGGTGTTTGTGCCTCTTCTGCATCCAATGCAGTTACAGGTATTTTGGCTACTCTAGAACTCCCCCTAGCGTCGCAAAATATTTCTATTTTACCTTGCCGTTGTAAATAATCCTCCATTGTAAATACCTTCCCCCTGGACATGGTATGTGCAATTGTTTTGCAGCTGCAGGGCTAGCAACAGGCAGGGATTTATGATACATATATTATTTTGTAATTTGTATTTTATTGGGTTGAAGAAAATGGCTTTTTATTTTGTATCAAAATACTTGTAGGTGTGTATGTTTGTAGTTTAAAAATATTGTCAAATATTTTTGGTAAAACCAATACTTTTACAATGTGATTACATCATAAAAGTGCAAAACAATGAATGTAGCCTTTGACTGGTACTGACTCTAATGTAAGGTTGCTCACACACACAACTTCAAGTTTCTTGAGACCTTTAGCCATCGGTTTCTGACAGAAACCCTATAAATCCAATGTTTGAACAGTTTAGTTTTTAAAATCTAAAGCAGCAGTATCAGAACAGATCAGAGTTTTTTATCTAATGCAGCTGTATGAAGATAGAATGTCATTTAGTACCAGGTGGGCGTATGTGTGGCATTTAACTATTGCACGTTCTACCCCACCTGTATGAGGGGCACCAGATGGCAAAGCGGGCGTCCGAATGCCCAGCCGTGCGGGTCAAACGCGTATGAGGCGGTGAGTGGCACGCAGCTCAGGCACATGAGCAGGTCGCCCGCCGCCAGGTTCCCGATGAAGAAGTTGGTGGCGTTGTGTAACTTCCTGTCGACAACGATGCACGCAAGCAGGAAGGCATTGCCCACGCCAGCCACCATCACCACGGCACCGTACAGGGGCATGAATAGAGGCTTGAAGCGTAGCAGGAGCTGCGTCCCTGAGAACATGGCCAGCAGGTCCGTCTGGTTGCCGGGCGACAGCCCCAATGTCCCCTCGGAGTCGTTGGCACCAGGGTCCATTATCGTCATCATCAGGCTCGACTCATCCTAGAATGTGCCGCAAGAGTGAAGATGTGCTTTCAACACATTTACATACATAACAATATTAACACAATGTCATGCTGTCATTTTTATTGTGCCCATGGGACCTATGTCATGCTATCATTTGATTGTGCCCATTGGACCTATTTCATGCTGTCATTTTTATTGTGCCCATGGGACCTATGCCATGCTATCATTTGATTGTGCCCATTGGACCTATGTCATGCTATCATTTTGATTGTGCCCAGGGACCTATGTCATGCTATCATTTTTATTGTGCCCAGGGACCTACAGTATGTTCCAAAGGTCCGATTACAAAAATGTGGTGTCCTGCATCCCAAAGCACCTTAGCAAGACGTGGTCTGAGTGACTGGATCACATGCCTTTGGTGTTTGTTTATACGTGCTCTGATTTCCCAAAGCAAATTTAAAACGTAATGGTCTAAGCTTCGTAAACTTGTCTGCGGACATTGCCCTCATTCCACTCAGACTCTGATAGCAATCAAACAACGTGTGAAGACAGCTCCGTTTGCATGCCCACACTGACTCCCCACAGGAGCAAACAGCAGGTTGGAGCTCAGGCTTAAATGGCTTTCTTGAGCCTGTATAGGGGAGAACTGCTGGGCTTACAATTGTCTTGAGCCCAGCCCAATACTGCCCAGAACCTGGAGCGCATGTGACCCCTCACAACCAGACGATTACCATAATGAATGCAACAGCGTGTTTGTCTCTGCATCACTTATTATGGCCAGCGCCCAGCATGAGGGAAAATTCCCTCATGCTGGGGAAGGTGTATGTTTTACATCAGTAAAACATACACCTTCTCTCTCTCTCTCTCTCTGAAATTCAATGGAGCTTTATTAGCATGACTGTTTGGGTAGAGAAAATAGAGATGCAGCAATGTGGGTATGAACACAGAATAAGCAATATAATAATACTAGGATGATAGGTAGGGGGGAGTGTATATGTGTGTCAGTGTGTGTGTGTGTATGTGTGTGTGTCCGCGCGCACATAATGTGCATATGTGTTTGTTAACACAAAGATAGGTTTATTTAAACCGTGTGACATTTGAAGACATATTGAGCAGAGGGCCATTCGCCAAGAAGTATGGCCCCATTTTATCATTGTTTTCAATGTCTTCAAAATTTGGTATGGTTTTTCTGGAAGTTAATGACAAAAAATTTATAACTTTAAGCCTTAAAATGTCATATTTTTCGCGGTGAAGAAGTAAAAGTACTTCACTGTCTCAACCTTCTCTGCTGACAGTGACCACTAGGCAGCCAGGTTTTTCTGTGTCTGCCTTTTTTTCTTCTGCTAGGTTGTGGTCACTGAGCCTCTACTAGGTCAGGATACGCCTCTGTTTTATATCTCTTCGTATCTTTCTCTATCTCTCTCTCTCTCTCTCTCTTCCTCTTTATCTCTCTGTGTCTACACACACACACACACACACACACACACAGACACTTTTAAGTGGCTAAAGCAAGTTCAAATGTTGCAAGTTTTTTTTAATCCTAAAAACTGGAAACTCAAGCAATGAGACACGGGGTGCTAAGTCCAATCCCCTTATCACTTCCAGCCACCGACTTGAATTAGTTTCTCCCCCTTGAAGATGCATCAGTGTGTGTTTGTTTCGCATGCAAAGAGCAGCACCATTCTTTCAGCTCGTCACTCGCAGCGTTTCGTTCAGTTTGGTGGCCGGGAGTACACCGTCAAAAGGCTTCAGCTCAAAACAAACGCACAGATAAGAGCTCCACTCCTACCTGACAAAAAGGACTCAGAAGTTAATTCTTCAAGCAATTTCCTTGGTGGAAAATGCCGAAAAGAACATTTTGATAGTGATGGAATAACCACAGCTAATGCATTTGTTCAAAT
>NW_027468598.1:29934410-29936910 GCF_046254945.1 Alosa pseudoharengus
TAAAAGATGGGGGCAGTATACCTCCGAAAATGAGTTGATCTACCCTAGAGTAACAACCAAGAAACGTGTATTGCAGTTTGGCTGGCGGTTATGTTGCCTGTATACCGCCTCCCATGGCCGAAACTGGTATTATGACTAATTCAGGTTGATATCTCTGCAGCACTATACCTTGTCATTTTTTAATGACATCATCGCCCTTATTTCTTCTTTTGATGCGTGTATCTCACTTTTTGGATATTTTTACCTCAATTCTTACACATGCCACCTTTAATGAAAACATGGTAGTTTTGAGTTTTACAGACAACTAAGTTTTCCAATGAGCAGCAATACTGTGTGTGCTCATGCAGGAGGTCTGCACATTTGATAACGGTAATCTGGAGAGGGCGCTTTTGTCTTCAGCAACAGGTCGTATAAGGTTGACAAGAGGTTGCGATATGGGGGCGGAGCCAGAGGGGTGGCTCCGGGTGGCACAGGCCACCCTTGAGATTCGATTGGCCACCCCAGGTGCCACCCCAAATCCTAGTCTATGATTGGCCGTTAACATGGTCTAAGGCGGGACCTTTCTTGATGCACTTGCAGCAGTTTGAAGTGTCAAACGTCAGAAATGTAAGTGGCAAACACGCTTGCCTTTATTGGCCTGCGGCACAATTGAACTGCGGACCGAAAGGTTTCCCCGATCAGGAAACACTCCTTAATTCGCAACTTTGTGTAGGCTTAACAGAGGTAGCCTAAATATCGTGCCTATGGCGATGACAGCTTTAAAAAAACAACAAAATTTATTTCACTTGTCTCGCTGGATTGAAGGCAGAATGTGGGCTGTTGCGCAAATAGATGAATGAGGGTCAGGAGATTCCGTTAACAAAAACCTAAAGTTTTGCTAACATTTTCTCCATTATTATCGTAAAATATGTCTCCATGCAGGGCAGGGCTGGTTCTAACCTAGGCTAGGCTACTATATTTGGGTGGGCTGGTAGAAATTTTGGGTGGGCAACATAGCAAAGCTGTCAAATTGGATCAAAACATAACATAAACACAAAACAAACACAAAACAATCAGTACTACCTAGCTTGAGTTGCTGCAGCCAACAGCCAGGGATAGGCAGTATGTCTGATACATGTATTTAAAATACCAAATAGTATGTAGTCATTTTTATTTTATTTAGTTGGGAAAAAAAACATCATATTTTGTATCAAAATACTTCATAGGTTTGTAGTTTAAAAATACTGCCAAATACTTTTGGTAAAACCAATAACCTACTTTTGGTGATGTGATTATAAAAGTGCAAAACAATGAATGCAGCACTGGTGCTGACTTGCCCAGAGTTGTTGTGATCAGAATATTGAGATTCAGGCAGATAAGTAACATGTAGGTTGCTCACACACACAATAAACTCCTTCAAACCAACCTCAAGTTTCTTGAGAACTTTAGTCATCCAATTCGAACACATGGAACCGGTTATGTGGTTAAGTTGCACAATGTGCACAATGTTTGCTCACATCCACAATACACTCCTTCATACCAACCTCAAGTTTCTTGAGAACTTTAAAGTTGGCTATCTGTGCGTCACAAACACGACTGACCCCCTTACTCAACAGTTCGCGATGATGACAGATTATTTTTTTTTATGCTAACACGCTCAGTCAAAACCGTCCGTCGCAAATTGTGAAACACATTGTTGGACATGTCATAACAGACGGGATAATAAATTGCATAGGCTACGGTTTATATTGCGTCTTTACACATGTTAAGCCCTCCTTACACTGACAGACTTTGGAAAGATTTGCAAAGATTTGGAAAAGATTTTTGAAAGACTACAGTCTCAGACCCTCTCACATCTAAAGACAAGTAGTAGAGTTTTAAGTCACTGACTATGATTTTGCAATCAGACTGCAACTAGATTCCTTTAAATGATTACCCATCGTGCAATAGATAAACAGGAACTGAAATAATAGCCTACTGAAATCAAAGTCGTATTTTCGTGTTTCTGCAGCATTGTTTCATGCGTGACATCCCTAACCGATATAGAGTTGTTCTGTCACATGGAAGAGCCGACTAAATTACAAATATTATAAGAATAACAAATAATCATATAGACTACTGCTGTCGCCTACTTTGCCCCTTCCTGTTTGGCGTTGGAGAGAGGTCACTATTGCTTTTTATAGTTCACGTCACTATTTGCATGAGCCACGGCTAGAAAGACTTGCGATAATATCGTCGTAACGGCAAAACTAGAAAAGGACTGACTCCGACTGACTTAAAACCGCTAAGATTGGCACCTTACACTTAACGATCTAGTTGACGGGAGCGCGCCGCGATTCCAGCACAACTCCCATGATTTCTGTCCGACTTTGGAAATTTAGTCGCCAACTGTGATAACAGACCAAAATTGTACAATGTAAGGCCGCCATTAGTTGCATTGATTAAAAACTGTAACACTAATAGGCTACATCGGGTGGCATCAGGCTGTTCAAGTCATAGGTGACACCCAAAATGAATGACC
>NW_027468598.1:29944410-29961910 GCF_046254945.1 Alosa pseudoharengus
GGGTTGAAGATAGGAGGTTGAATTAGAGTGGTGGCTCTAAGTGTCCTTTTGGCTTAGCTCTTGCTTCCTTCATTACTGCAAGTACAGCAGGGGTGAGGTGGTGGGGTTGGGTTGGGTTGGGGGGGGCTTGGCCTCTGAAGTGCAAATCAAAATCCAAACTCCAGTTCTCAAAACACCAGAGAGAACATTTGCTTTAAAAAGCTTTGACCTCATGGAACGACATGAGCCTTACGCCATTCAGCTTGTTCATGCCAGGAGACCTACGGGCTCAAAACGATGGAGGAGTTTGGAGCAAGAGAGACCTTTCCCTTCCAAACCTTCCCACCTCATTAAGTTAGTTATTGATGGCTGTGTACTTGTGCTTGATCTCGCTATGTGCACAAGTTGCCCAAGTGGCAAATGGCATCTAACTGATATGTGCCTAGGTCCATGCCATATCAGAAATCAGAGCCAGCACAATGTCAGAACCACATGGTTTGGCTTTCCACAGACACTCTCCTCTCTTTATATAACAAAGTCTAATGACACCATGGTGACCTAATGAGTCATGCAATTTAAAAAAATTCTCTCATTCTCCAAGATGAGATGATCAGATTCTCAAAAGAGTTCCGCTTCCGTTACCAGGGAAATGGAGCAACAAAACAACAAGCAGCCACATAAAGCGAGTGATGAGAGAGAGAGAGAGATGCGAGAGAGAGATAGAGAGCATGAGGGAATGAGAGAGAAGATAATTAGATTTTTGAAGCGTGGAAATCGCAATAACTCGCGGCGGTAGTAAGGAGAGCGTGGCTCAGTGAAGAATGGACAATTTAGTGACTATAATCTGTGGGGCTTGCCAATCGTTTGTGTCTAAATGACCCCATTATATAACCTCTCCAAGACAGATGAAGGCCAGAGGTGCTCTAAAGTGCCCCTACTGTTGGGGAGTGATACGACTGAGGACAGCGGGGTTCCCAAGTGTGCCATTTGGTGTTCATTCGGTGACTTACTCATTTTGGCTGCCGCTTTTATCCAGAACAACTCCAGTCTCTCCAGAACAACTCAGGGTTAAGTCCCTTGCTCAGAGGTGGCAGCCAGAGGCCCCGGCCGTGGCCCGACTGGCTGGGGCACCTGCACCGTACGCTGGCGATCCAGGTTCGATTCCCGCCCCGTGGTCCTTTCCGGATCCCACCCAACTCTCTCTCCCACTCGCTTCCTGTCATTCTCCACTGTCCTGTCTCATTAAAGGCATAAAAAGCCCCAAAAAATATACTTATAAAAAAAAAAAAAGGTGGCAACTAGAAATCGAACTCACAACTTCTCCTGGCTACTGCATGCTAGCCCAGCTCCTTATCCACTAAGCTACCACGGTCCCAGGCTTGGGAAATGGCGGTCCAACAGGTCATATATTGGTGCAAGAGTGAGCCTCCTGACCCAGCCTGTGTCACAGATACCAGCTATAGCTGTGCGTGTGGAAGGTTGGTAAACCTCACTCCCCGACGCCTCAAGAGTGCTGCTGGCATGGAAGCTAGTAGTCTGGGCTTTCAGCTCAATTTCCAGCGCGCTCGACTCCAGAGCCATGGTGCTACTGTTTCGCGGGTTCGAGTCCGGGCGTGTGGCAGGGCTGAACTGCGCAACACAACGCAGGTTACGGGCAGGCTACAGCTGGACACAGCTGGTCTGCTCCATGTGCAGCTCCAAAGGTCACACTCTGATGGACAGCAGGACTCAAGAGTCTCATTCATTCTACAGCCTCCTTTGCCACTACACTGCCCTACATTGTTTTACGTGTCCTATTGCATGTCTTTACTGTGGCTGTGTAACCTGTGCTCAGCCCTGCCCTCGCCTGGACTTGAACCTGCAAACAGCAGGACCCCGCATTGGGAGAGCTAAAAGCCCAGGCTGCTATAGCTGTCTCACTAGCACAGGGGTCGGCAAATAGTGGCCCGCGGGCCAATTTTGGCCCGCCATCTATTCTATCTGGCCCGCGAGATGACGTTAATTTGCTGTTTAAATAATAAAAAAATAAAAAATGAAATTTTTTTTAACCCCATGTTTTTAAAAAGAAAAAAAGGCCTACAGCAATCCCATCAATTTCAAAACATTTATTGAGGTATAGATGATAGTCCTACTAAAGTGACAAAACAACAGGTGGAACATCCTTGCAGTTATCCATGACGCACAGGTCGGAACGGTATTGGCACGCGAGTGCGCGTAATCTTGTGCAAAAAAAAAAAAAAAAAGTGTCCTGTCTCCCTCTTCCAGTGGGCAAGGTCAAAAATAGCCTATGTTTCGTTAAATTAATAGGCTTGGCATTAATAAATGCAGGCAGGCTCAACACATACCTCTGCTTCCATTCTTCTTTGTAGGTCCTGCATTCTGAATCAATTTTTCTTTTCAAGGCTTTTGACAACGACATTTTGCATCGATAACTAGCATATAGCAATGTTCAGCTAATCATTTACACGTCATCCAAAAGAATAATATTTGTACACATTAGTTACGGCAAGTTGCTAGGCAAGTCGCCTGTTTCATGAGAGACGACAGGAGATGCAGCAGGCGGCATAAAAACAGCGCACATAAGCAAATAAACGTTTTTAATGGAATTAAATTAAATGCATTTTAAAAGTTAGATGATGTTTATTTTAATATAATATAATAATTCATAATTTAAATAGTAGGCCTATAACCCCCCCCCCCCCCCCCCCCCCCCCCCATTACAAAAGCTATGGCCCGCGATGCCATTGTCTGAAAAAAAATTGGCCCGGGTCCAAACGTAATTGCCGACCCCTGCACTAGCATGTCTCTTAATGCGTCAGGAGGGAGGTCTACAGTACACAACGCACATACCGCACAGCTATGTTCCAGCTGGCTACCCTTACACCTGCTATCTCGGAAGCATTTCCACTCACTCAACTGTCACATAGGCTTAAGGAATCTTACTATGTGATCACATAGCCATAACTATGGACATGACGACTGCACTGCTCGATCGTGTCTTTTTGCAAACAAATCAAAACGCCAAGGAAAATTTTTTCGTTTCTGTGGCTAGTGGCTGAGAGCGCATCCGCTCTGCAATGGAGTAAGGGCTATCTGGATATGTCAATGGGGTAATCTGAGGTGAGTGACTCCATGCAGAAACACAAAGTTTATAATATTTCACCACACTATTTGAGTTAAACAAGCATGGTGGTGTCTCGTAAGGAACCAACTCGTGTTCCATAGGTCTTGGAATGGTTTTCTGAATGTGTTTAAAGGTCCCAAATGCACTTTAAATGCTTGCCCCCATATTAACTTTATAGATAATTTCAAAGTGCTGCAACCAGGGCAGTTTTTGTCAGATTTTTTGCATACCAAAACAGGGGGTGGCCCTAAGGAAAACGATTTTGGAGTTAAAAATGGCCGGATTTCCCCGTTAATATCTATCTCCCCAATAATGTTTTTTTTACAGATTGATTAGTGAATATATTTATTTATATAAGATATAAATAATATTACACACACCATGATTTAGAGGAGAAGGATTAGAAATATATTTTCTAAAAAAGTGTATTCTTTTTCCTTAACTGCTTCAGTAATTCAGTTGTAAACCAAAGCTTATTGAGATCTTTTGAGTCTAAATTTCTTAGACTTACTAAAAGGGAAACTCTAATTGAAATTAGAGCCAATGACCTTCATAAACTTTGCATATGCAGACTCAGCATCTTCCTCCTCATATACATCATCCAAAGCAACATTTAAATTAATTTGATTTAGACATATTCCTTTTGTGCATTGTATTATCGTCTTGTTTAATTTGACCAAGATTTATTTTGGATAAATGAAAAATGGGGAAATTATGAGACCAGTCTAATCACAAGACCCCAGACTTCATCTCTTCACTCAAAGAGTTTGTTACAAATTTAACATGGGGGTTTTCTCCTGGTTAAATATGTTGATTGAATCTGTGTGTGTGTGTGTGTGTGTGGGTGTGTGTGCAAATTGTATTGGCAACAGGGTTGCATCAAATAATTTAGTAGTTTACCTATATTTCTTATATATTCAACAGAAAATGTTAAAATAGAAGATATTTTTTTAAGCAGTGTATTTGCCTAAATTGTCCCCTAATCCTGGAATGTCCCAAATGCTCCCTGATATCCCCTTACTTTGTCACAAAAATGATCAAACTCCCTGACTTTCCATATCCGGAATAGACTCATTTCTTGAAATGATGATATTCCAAGAACTCCTTGTCCCTTGGGAACCCTGTTAAATGCTAGTAAATGATTGTATAAAGCTCTCTGGAGGGGTGTGATTAAATGGTTGCAAATGTTTTAGTAATGGTCTGAGGGGGTATATAAATGGTTGTTCAGTCTGTGGTGTGGGTGGCGTCTGTGGACCTGTCTTTCTCCTGCACGCTCTTCTCCTCAGGGGTCTCTCTGGGGGAGATGGGAGGCAGCTGGGGCGTGTCGGCCAATAGCTTTTAGTGGTGCTGAGGGCATGGGTCTTACGGGCAGCCAGCTTCCGCCGGGAGCGCCTGAATATCAGCCCTCTCAAGGTGGAGGAAGGCACCTCGGGCAGCTTCAGGGACAGCTGGCAGGTGGTGTCGATCTGGGTGCAGGCGTCGCACCCGCCCGATAGGATTAAGGGCAGGACGGAGGGCACGTGCACTCGCCGGGCATCCTGTGCCCAAGGAGTGTCCTCCCTCTCCACCCTTGGCAGCTGTGGCAGAGTGGGCTTCTTTCTCTTCATGCTCCCACAGCTTCCTGTTCACATCCAGTCCAGTATAGCTAAAGATTTTCAAGGCTTGTCATGAAATTATTATGAATGTTCTTCATAATAATTGTGCTCATCATAGTAATAGATTTCCCAACATTCTTTGTCAGTGTCATAGTATTTCATTAATGTTTGCTTATGTTTTGCCAAGTCATAGGAAGATCAAAGTTTTATTCCCCCCCTCTAAAAATCTAAAATGACACAATCACACATGCAAAGAAGTCCATGCATGCGTAGGGATGAAAAATTATGGAAAAAAGATCAAAAAATCAAAATGGGCCAAATGTGTTATGGACTCACCTTCGTCTTCTATCCACACTGTAACATCATGTACAGTAGGAAGGCTAGACTCAATGTGGTGGCATTTGAATATTGTGAGATGAATTATGAGATCAGAAAGTTCTAGAATCATATTTCTGTCTATGGTTCTAAATCTGCACTGCAGATGCAAAATAATACCAGCAAAGATTCTTCATCAACTGTCTCCAACTCATGTAGGCAAGACTAAACAGTAGACCTAAACCATCTGTTCATTGTTTTAAATAGGTCTAGAATTGGAACCTCTTTCACAATATGAGAGATGCCAGAATGAGTAGTGGAAATTACGCAAAATGATGTCATGTTTTTACTGTAAGCTTCATCTAATACACAAAAGGATTTTGAAATGTCCACTTCACAAAATTACCGTAGGCTAGTGGCTCATCTTGGCTTCAACCCGAAGTTCTTGTCAAGGGAGAATTCCGGAGGTTTATCTCTGTTCATGTACGTGCCCCCAGAGTGTAGCACTGACAGCTCTAGGCCTCTAGCTGTTGGCTGCGGCAACTCGAGCTACAGTAGATAGAACCAATTCACCTGTTGCTAAACCCGCGCGACTGTGTCCTGGTCTCCTCCTAACTGGGCCTGCGATGTGTGTGTCTGTGTTCCATCTCTATGTGTGCGTGTCTGAGTGTAGGTGTCTGTGTGTGTGTCTAAGTGTACAGTAGGTGTCTGTGTGCGGGAATGTTGTTTTTCTGCACCTGCTATTCACACACAAAGTCACAAAATGTTTATATTTCAAGCTCCTGCACCTGTTCTGATTATTCTAAGAAATAATCATCAATACTGAAAACAAAATCTTGTTTCTTTTTTTTTTTTTACCTTGTTTGAATTTAATTTCCTCATTTTCTCACGAAAAAACGAAAATCATATGATCATAAATGTGATGTCACAGGGGTAAATGGCAAATATGAACCTAATGTCTATATAATTGGTAATTGAGCTAAAGAAAACATCTGATAAGTATTTTTACATAAATTGTAATGGCTGTATTGATTTAAAAAGCCTAATAATGTGGTGGGTCCACCAACGGGAACATTGGCTGAGTAAATATGAACACCTTACAAGGGTTAATGACGGTAGCAGGTCTTCCTTGACTGGTAACAAATTATTTTATTAATAGCCTATATTCACCTTTCCATTTTAAAACTGAATAACATCAACTCAGGCTGTAGGCTATTGTAGCCTATTGACTTTGGTACAACTAGGCCTATGTGTTTTGCGCTCTCTGCTCGGCTACATCTTCTAAAAACTGCTCAAAAACACAAGTTATACGTCAGCAATTAGAGCTGGCTGCCACTTCAAATTAAAATTTGACTAGCCTAACCTGCCCTCTTGTGGTTACTGATTCAAAAAAGGCCTATCATTATTATGACCGCCGCAGAGCAAAGCGGCAGTCATATAGGTTTAATCAGAGTTGTTTTTCTTTTTCTTTTTTCTGATTTTTGTTTTTCTTAAATATTTTCTTTTTTTTTTCTTCAGTAATTATGTGTCAACGATTCCCAGGACACTGAAAGGCCGGGGTGTAACAAAACATCGTGGGCATGGATGACACAGAACCATTGTTTTGATCCATTGCACACAACCCCCCCCCCCCCACAACCTGCCGGGTTGGACCCCCCAAAAGAAGGGTAGGCCAGACACAGTTTTCTGCGAATATCTCGAGAACCGTAGGGCCTAGGATGACCCATGTTTTCTGTATGTTGGCCTCCAGGGTCCATGTCAACCCATTCTATATCCACTCATTTGATGTATAGCGCCACCTAGTTAAAAATGAAAAAGCAAAAACAAGGCATTGTAATCGCAGGTATGTTTGGCTGACAGGTTAAAAACTGCACAGAATTTGAAGTGTAGGATCATTATGACACCCTCTGAATGCAGCACACACATGCACACACACACAAACACCCCCATTAACCCCCCCCCCACACACACTCACAAGGGAACATACATACAGTACAGACACATAAAACACACACACACACACACACACACACACATGTGTCATGTTTACTAGCCTTCAATACATACATGCTCTCTTTGTAAATCTGTTGTTAACTCGTTTAACTAAGAGCAGAAGCCTACCGCAGCCATTTTGATCAGCATAGTAAACATTAGGCCATTGTAAGCAGTCATGGATCATGGAGAACAGCATCTGGACATCCATACATGTACATGATCACATATGCTGATCTAATCTGTGCTGATGTTGACAGTTTAGACAGACAATCCCTGAATATGGGTTAATATTTTTATTTTCCCTCTTTAGCTTGTAGCATTGAGGCAAGATTGCCATTTTGATGCTTGTCCATTAGAGGATTAAGTATTAATAGGGCTCTGTAATGGATAATAGTCTTCAGTTATGTATGGGGATGAAATTGTAATGCTCTCTTGTTTTACAGTATTGACAGCGTATTTGTTGTTCTTGTTCAGACTGTTAGTAACAGTTAGTATGAAATACATTGTAGGGATAGGCCACAACAGTGTGTGTATCAGTGTGAAGTTTATTTGTAGTGTTTGCGAGATTACAGGGAGTTGTATGGATAAAGATGAACTAATTTGACTGATTAGGAGAGCATTTAGAGTTTTGCAACAAGTGAATGTGCTCTCTCTCTCTCTCTCTCTGTGTGAGTGTGTGTGTGTGTGTGTGTGTGGGTAAAGAATCATGTACATCACACTTTTCAACCCCTTTATTCACTGAGCATTACAAAACATTAATTATTAAAATGGGGCATAAAAATCACACATAGTAAATATAATAAATCACACCCATCATAAAGCATTATCAGGACGATCTGCAAATACAATCACAATCACCGTTTTTTTTTTTTTACACATAATGGGTTAACATTAAAGAAAAGAGATCTCTTAGTACCAAGGGATAATGATGGATAGCATGATGGTGGCTAGCATTCCCTATGAGTGGAAAGCTTTGCGCAAGCTTTCCAGGGCATCCGCCTGCTGAATCCTTTCCCATTCCATTGGGATATCAGCTGGGTCACGTTGATACGCCTGGGCAAACTTCTGATTATACTTCATCAGTATATATTTCCAGTAGGTGCTGCTTCCCTCTCTCTCAGGGATGTACCAGTCGGGATAGATGGTGTGATAATCCTTGTAAGGGACTGGCTTGTCTCCGGTGTCTTTGTTCAGGAACTGGTTTTTGCCACTCACTTCCTGTGAGCATGTGCTGTGGGAGAGGTTTGCAGAGTCGGAGCAGTGGTACGACAGCAAGCCCTTGGGTCGGTGCCAGAGCGAGCTGTGAAGAGTGTGGTCTTTGTCCCCCATATCACAGGGCGCCTTGCAGAAGGGGCACTCTCTCCCACATCCCTTCACTTTGTCAAACAAGGCCTCCAGCAGCTCGTCTGGCAGGTCAGACGAGACATCCACTGCCTTATCGGTCCGACGCAGGTCTTGACTCAGTTCCTGATTTATCTCGTTTAACGAGTCCCGCAGGTTTGCAACAAAAATGTCACGATGGGTATTAATGTCGAACAAAGGTCCCTCCAGAGTGTCCTGTGGCACGTTCACTCCACCAGAATTTGTCAGGTTGTCACAAACAGCTAGTAACATTTCTCGGATGTTGCCTTGTCCACCGCTTGTGTCATTTGTCACCTCATTGACGGCTTTAAGCATCTTGTCAGAGATTTCCTCCATGCGTTGCTTTCTCCTGTCATCCACCACTACAGTCCCAGAAAAGTAGCCTATCAAAATGGCCTGGATGCTCTTGCGGCTGAAGGTCTCACCGAACTGAAGATATTCAAGGAATCTCTCAAAGTTGTCTTCACTGATCAAGTCCCTAAGGATGTTGTAATGAAATTCACTGGGTGAGATAAACCTCCGGGCATCATCTTTCTGCAAGATGTCCTCCAAGATGGCGGCTCTCAAGGAGCTTTGGATATAGTTGTGGGCTGCAGGTTTAAGACAAAGGTTGATGAAGGTGTGGGTGGCTGTTTGGCACTGGTCCCTCTTGCGGAACTGGTACATGAAGTCGAGCATGTATTTTTTCTTGTTGTCATGTAGGAATTTTTCCTTTGAATTCATCTGCCTGATCAACCTATTCTGCATCTCCAGAAAAGCCAAAGCAGCTTTGTTGCAGACGTAGACTTTGAGATCGATTTCAAATTGTGAGTTGACATTGAAGTCTTTTGTGCTTAAACCCTTGTCAACAATCTCGAGGATTGCAGTTGTGTAGCTGTCTTTATAATTGTCCTTTCTCTTCACGTTTTCAAGGATACTGCGGTCACACGCTTCGACCATCCTGTTTGCAAATTTTGGGGCCTCCTTCTTGTCATTTTGCAGAGTTCTCTTTACCTTGCTCTTGAACCCAAAATGATCATTCCGCACCTCAAAGACCTCAGAGACCCCAGTCTTTCCCACATACTCAAGTTTGTCTATGTACTTCTGCAAGACCCGAATTCTTAGATTATTACGTAATTGCTTTTTCACGTTGTCAACAATATCTTGTACCTCTACTGGTTTCTGTTCCAAGTTTGTTGGTATTTGATCCCAAACACTTGCAAACTCTTCTTCCAACTTGCTGTCTAAAAAGCTTGCATCATTCACCCTACTGTCAGCCAGCAATGCTCGCAACTTGACTTCCAGTGCAGCCTCAATGGCTGTTTGCAAAGCCTTGACCTTGGCAGAGAGGTCATATACATCTGTGGCAGACTCAAGTGTCTTGTTTAGTTGACCGGTCTTCTGCGTTTGGTACATATTAACAAAACTCAAAAAGTTTGGCTTGTAAGCATCAACAAGTTTGAAGTTAATATCATTTCTATTGAAGTGATTTTCCAGAATCACTTGCATTTTCCTACCCTCAGACTTAATCTCCTTTGTGGTCTCATCCTCCAGTGCTTTCAGGATGGCCTCTGAATTTCTCCTGTTTTTCTTCAGGTCTGAGATGCGATGATCAACTCCTCCTAACCAATCCTGCATGTGACTTTCCAGGTTCTGCTCCCCATCAAGCAGTTTGTTACAGACACCACTAAATGTATCGGCCACTTCAGTGTTGTTGAAGGGAATGGGGAAGGTTTCATGTTTGATTGCTTCCCAGAGTTGGTAGATGGACTCCATGAACTGCGGAAGACGTGTTGGCTCGTTCTTCATGGCACACTTCTGAATTGTGGAGAAGAGATTGTTCTTCAGTTCCAGTGCTGCCTTGCTGCACTCTGGGTTGAGAGGTAAATACACAATTCTGTCATTCCATGGGCCCATTATACAGGGATTGCTGTTCTCTGTAGGCAGTTGAACTGAGTCAAGGTCCTCTCCTGTCCTTTCCATTGACAAAATCATAATGACGCGACTCATGTGCAAGGACAAGGCCTTTGTGTCAGCTCCTTCACACTGACTCATAAGTTGGCACACAGGCATTTTCTCCATCTCCTTGGTGCGGAGGAGGGCACTTACCGCTATCTGGCGGGTGTCTTTCACGTCGGCCTGGTTTTCTGCCTTCAGGTTCAGCAACAGCACATCACTGAGTCCAGTGACAAAAGTTGCCAGTTCATGATCATGTGCCAAACTATCTTCACCTTCTGCCAGCTCCGGATAACTTAGACCTTCCATGTTGATGAGAAGCAATAGGTCACACTCCATCATCCACCTCTGCATCTCAGGTATGATAACTAGAAGCATGTAGGCCCCCTTTGCGTGTCTGTAGCTGCCTTTCAGGAAGCTTGCTCCAAAGAGAGTTGTAAGAATGTCGGCATTCTTGGAATTGTGGAGCCCGAAAGCTGTAATTACCTTCAACCTCAAGTTTAGTGACAGCTTCTTCTGTAGTTGAATCAGGACATTGTTCACCCAATTTATGGGGACACAAGAGGCATCTCCGTCATAGATTTCTAAAGGCACTCCATGCATGAGGAGCTCAGCAGCAAGATTAGGGAGTCGTGTTATGTATGAGTCTTTGCATGCGCTGTGGTAACACATCTCATACATCACCCCCATCTCACGGAAAAAGTGTTCAAGCCCAAGGAAAGAGTGGCTAGATGGACATCCCTCCAGTTCAACCAAAGGCTGCTGGTCCAAAAGTGGATCTACGGATTGGGAAAGTTGATCCCATTGTACAGCACCCAGTCGGGTTTTCATCCAGCTCAGGAAATAAGCTCGTTTGAGAGAGTTGATGGTTGTAAGGGCATCTATGAAGCCTTTCATAGCTGGTGTCACTGTATGTTTCCTCATCTGTTGGCGAATGTATTCCTCCTCCTCTTTAAGATGTCTTTGATTAAAACCTTCACCCTCCTGGTTTCGACACTGCTCTTTCTCAATTTTAGCAAGTCGTTTCCACTGTGCACCTTGCAGAGGTAGCTGCTCCTCCTTGAACTGAACAGGGTCGTCCTCCATTCCCTTCAGAACCCCCTCAGCTTCGTCAGACGCTTTTCGGCAAATCTCATCCTCATCCACATTGTAGCTGAGATCAAGCCCGATACCAGCCAGATCCACAAGGTTCACAGCATGCAGGTGAGGGATCAGGTGATCCAAGGCCTCTATCAAATGGACAGCAAGCTCCTCTTCATCTCCTCTGCATCCTGATACCACCATCCCTTCTTCCAGTTCCAGCTCCTTTACTGCTTTCCCTAGAAATTTGGCAAGCCTCTCCCTATCACTTGCATTCTCGTGTCCTCGGGAGCAGTCTACAAGGATCATGTGGCATGCAAGGCTTCTCCAGTAGATGAGCGCCGCCAGCTCTTTTTCTCCGAGCATCTCAAAGAACACAACAAGGACTCCGGAGCCTCGACTGACAAGGCTCAAAGGTCGATCACAGGCGGCTGCATCTCCGCGCAAGTTGGCAAGCAGAATGGGTCGAGAAAAAGTGTCCCCATTTGGATCCCCCAAGGGCAGGTTCCACCCAACCTCCACCATGCCTTCTGAGATGCTCCTAGGGAGCTGTCCTCCGTCCATGTCTCTGTGGACGAAAAACTCACACTTCTTGCGTGGGCCACTCAGCACTCTGTTCAGGACCCTGGACTTGGAGATGCCACAGCTTCCCAGCCTGACGCAAGAGATCAAGGGCATCCTGGAACAGGCCATATTCTTCATCTGAACATCTCGAGGGTTGGCAGAGGTGGATCTTTGCATCCCCATCACACCACGAAAGGGCCACAGCAGAAGAGTGCCACTGACATCGGGCCAAACAGCCGGAAGAAGCAGAGGCACTGCAAAGTTGCACTGCACCATGTGGTTTGTGATCTCCTGGCGAAGGAGACTGTTGGAGGACATGTACACACCAGTGACTAGATCCAGTGGATTCACTGCAGACCGGAGTTCCTCCCCAAGACCTTCATCTACAGTGGGTGGGCATGTGCCTGGCCAGGATTTCTCAGGCATTGAGCTGCATGAGGGGTTTCTGGCATCCGGGTGGTAGAGCCAGAGGCGACGCAGGAATGACTGGAGCAGGTAGTTTGGCGCGGGGGGTGTCTCATCTTCCAAGGTTAGGTTGCTGATGTACAGAATAGATGTGACATCCATAGGGTCTCTGATGAAGTCTCTCATTCCCAACATGTACATCACACTTCCCAGAGCTTTGTTTTGTGCAATAACTAAAAACAAAAACAACAAATATAAATTAATTAAACCATCATGAATCTGCCATGTGTTTAGACTAACTGAAAATACAACATGCTTCATGTTGCCTCATAACTACTGTAAGATGCTGTAAATGCATATGAATAATAATAGGTCAATTAAGGTGGTTTCTCTCACGTGTTGAGCTGTTGCTGTAGCTCGGCGCTGCCGCTGACTCCTTGCGATACACAGACATGGTGAGTGCCGAGAGGTGGGATGATTCACCAAGCTGGAGGTCAAGGTGTAGGGGCTGGCCAAGGTCAAAGGTGAAGTGCTCTGGCAAGAACACTCAGATGTCTATTTCCTCTCCCACTAGACCTTGGATAACACAAAATTATAACTCAGATGATGAATGACTGTATACTGCATCAAGACATCTAAATGTTTATAACCATGTAACTGAAATAACAGTCAGTTGATATGGCCAACCTTTCAGTACCATATCAAAATGTATTTACAATATTGAGCAGAATGTTATGTGCTATAACCATGACACTACAAACATTTGTATACTCAAAACAAATTCATCATAGTTGTCTAAAGCTCTGACTTTTTTAGCCTTTCAATGATTATTTTCTTTTCTTGTTATTTTCTTAAATCTCCCTTTCAAATACCTCAAATCTTGTGTATGTAAGCTTAGTATGCAATAACGTTCCAATACACCTACTCAGACCTTACCCGAGCCTTATCTAATGTGACTGAAACCTTCTGTCAGTTTCTATTCACTCTTTAATCTGTCTCCCAATCTAACTACTAATTGCTCATGTGGTCTGTTTGAAATTGATTGCTCCAGTATTCCTTGGCATGTAACAGGGAATGGAAATTGCATCGCACATGTTATTTTCTCAATTCCTCATTACCCAATGACATAAGGCAACACTAACGGACCTGCAGTAGCGGTTTTTGGCAAAGGGGGGATATGGGCTGCCGTCCGGGGCGGCATTTTTTCATGACACATGGGGGCGGCACTAGCACTTAGCTAAAAAAAAATACTCTGATCTAATCAGTTTTCCATAGCTCATTTGCACGTCAATCCTATGTCACCATGTGGGGAGTGCGCGCCTTACATACATGCTACTTTGCCTCCCATGCTTGCTCCTGTGAAGGTCTCACACACAGAAGTTAAGAAGGGAAAGGAGGAGGGACGGCCGGGGGACTCACCTCTTGAGCACGTCTTGAGCACGTCTCCTAACTAACGCTAAAGTCATTCATACCACGAATTGCTTCCAAAGCGGCGCATTTTATTCATAACATTGGCTACCTGTTATCTTTCTGGATTGTGAAATAGCCTCTTGCTATGTTACTATTGCTATTATACATGGACAACAGTAGTTTTAGGTCGACCATAATTTGCAGTGTATATGGGGGTGTGGTGGTGGTGGGACGGGGGGGTCGTCACCCAGGGCGTCATACAAGGTAAGACTGCCACTGCGGACATGGAGGTGAAACTATACACACCTACAGTACACACATACAGTACACACATTCTGTTGCTACTGGTGAATACAGAGAGAGATTTAAAGACAAAATCAAGATATCAAGATTGTTTCATGATATGTCCTTTTGTCTCTTGAAAATTCTATTTGAAGAAGGGTGGAGATGTCTATGAGCTCTGGAGCATGACAGGGCTGTCTGGTAAATCCTGTTTTTTATCTTTGATAGAGCCTTGGTTGGCTCCTCTCCGATGGTTCACTATGAATCCTTGCAGACTTGTTTATCACAAGTAGTGGTATGTGATATGTGGTTATCTGTACTGAAAATTATCTGTGGTCTCTACACAATGTTCTAAAAAAAACACAAAAAAAAAGAATGCCAAATACCTATCTAATTACGACTGTGGGAATAGTCCACAGAGTAGGAATTATGGGATGGCAGTTGATGGGGGTGAACTTTTTTATAGCATATACTGAACTTAGACTGTACGACAGTTTGAAAAGCCCTCAATGTATAAGTGTTTCATCACCCTAAGCCACTAGTAAGGTGCATGTGCAAAGTAATCCCTATTGGCAACTGGCCAATCAAAAGAGCTGATATATGGTTTGAAAATGATGGGTAAGAAGTTTCATTAAGTGAATAGTTGGAATTGCATATCATTTTGACGTATAGAAATGGTGTGAAATGAACATCATGCATAGATACTGTGTAATGTAGTAAGTTATAGTCCGAATATCGAGACACGTCAACTCCCACCTCTGCTCCACCTTATTTCACAAAAGGGCCACCCTTACTGGGGCTCCTGGCCTTGCCTCCACCCCAAACTACTGCTATTTTAACTTTTGCCTTTCCTGGGTAAGGGTTCAGTTTAGTTGCATACAGCTTAGATAAAAACTAATGAAAATCAGTCATCCCTCCCCATCACGTAGCAAGTAAAGTAACTATTGTTAAAAAAAAAATCTCTAGAACAATTACAAAATCAATTCAAAATACCTCCAGTCACATTTAAGCATATTAATATGTTGGCCATTAAACCAGCAAAATACAGGTTTGCTCTTTGAATAAAGTATACCTAAAGGCCCTTGTTACATCTCTTCATGCATACAACATATCATCCAAATATATAAACTGCCAACTGCTATCTAAATTCTAGCAGCATTCACATACAGAAATACTGTCAAGAAGCACAATACAACATAGCTCCAGAGAGCAGCAACCCCCTGCCCCCTCTACACACACACACACACGCACACGCACACACACACACACACACGTACACATTCTTTATGTTTGCTATAGTGCAGAATGAAACATACACATTGCAAATGAGCTGTGAAATGGACAACTGTCATCCATCAGATGATTAATTTATCACTTGTCATAAGCTTCAGCTTTCGGCATGAAGTGAAAGCTGACACCCTCATTGTTTGACATTGCCATGTCAAGCTTGAGTAGGTTCATTAGCATGAGCGTTTAATCATTGTCTGGACACCTTCCACTATCGAGAAAATATGTATTTTTCCTCTCCGAAACAAGAAGTGAATGACGAAATTAAAATAGGCTCAATGTTGCATGTATCAGCTCGGCTATATTTGCATGAAAGTCAGTGTGAAGCAAATAGAAACAAATAAACAAAATATGAAAAAGTCCTTTGCTTGTGCTTATCTTGTACCTGATCATTTGGAGTATGTATTTATGATGTCAGAGGAGTCATCGATAAATAAAATAAATAGATCAAATAAATGAAACCCGAGACAGCTGACAGCTGCAGAAGAGGTTTGCAGTGTGTATCAGCCGTTCCTGAGAGTCCCAGAGCCTTCCCCATTCTAAATCACTACACACAGGTGTCTGCCCAACATGTGCTTGTCTCTCCTCCAATGTCAAACTGCCAGCCATCTTTAAAAAGACTTTCTGTTCTTAAACAGAAATTGACAGGTATAATTTAGACCTGTTGAATAGCAAGATGAGGATGCCTCAGCCCCTCAAATCCCTTGGAAGGAAATGCCTCTATGCATTTCACTTAGTCAAAGATGTTCTTCATTATATATATATAAGATTCCATTACATCAAAATACAATTAGTATCTAAATAAAATTGAAATCAGCTCAAGCAAATTAAACAGAGGTGAAATTATTCTTGCTGTATGTTGTAACGCATACTAAAGAAGCCTAAAAATGAACAGACCGGCTTACCATTCAATTCTGAGATGCCTGTCATTCAAAGTGTTTTGACGTCGCTTTAATAGTGGAAATGCAATGCTGTGTCAGATGCTGGTGCTTATAACTAGAGTCTATTGATGACAGCATGTACTCTCCAGGAATCTGGACCTCCTTTTTTGCATCTACAGTACGCACACAGTTTCACAGAAAGCACGTAGGCACACACACACTCACGCAACACATACACAAACACTCTCAGACACTTGAAGAATGTCAGTGCAGATTAGATGAGAAGATGAGATCAGAATCACAAGTGAGTTAATAATGAAGTGGTGAAAGGTGAACTGCCAGATCGCAGTGGGAATACCTACCTAACAAAACAACACTCAATGTAATGACATCCAGGGGAATAAAAATATATATATATTCAAACTTACTGTAGTCTGTATCTTTTAATCATATCTGCACTGTATGTGTAAACATAATAAGTAAGGGATAATGGACGACACGGTGGTCTGTTAACATAAATTAATGCACGGTCGAGGTTGTAATACGGCCCGACGTGCAGCGGAGGAGAAACCATACTAGGCATTTGTAGTTTTAGTTTAGTTTTAGTTTATTCGTTTTGTTTGACAGGGACCATGCATAGAATAGCTTCTATACCAGGGTTAGCTAAATAGCTAATTTGCACCTGTAGTCCCTGGGCAGGATGTTCAAGCACAGTAAAAACATAAACAAACACAGACATGAAAAGACAACAAGATAAACATTACAAATAGAAGAAAAACTAAGTGAAAAACAAAGATCAATGATCACAAGCTTGATTGTCCTTCAAAGACTTTTTAAAACTTTTAAAACTTAAAGAGTCTCTGATATGGAGCGGGATTGAGTTCCATTTTCTAGTTGCTTGATATGAAAATGCTGATTGGCCAAAAGTGGTCTTTTTGAATGTAGTAAAACAGTCTCCTCTCATTGCAGCCCTAGATACCCTAACATTGTCTCTACAGAATGACACACATTGCTTAAGTGGTGGTGGTGCAAGATCATGGGTCAATTTGTACATCAGGCACATGTCAGAGAACCAAATAAAACTGTCAAATGTTAACAGGCTATGTTTCTTTATAATAGTACAGTGGTGATAATTTCTTGGTTTTTTATCAAGCACTTTCACAGCCTGTTTGTATAGAGAGTACAAGGGTTTCAGAGTGGTCACACCTGCCTGGGACCAGCTTGTAGCACAATATGACAAATGGCAGAAAATCATTGAGTGCATAAACAGTTTAGCAGCATGTAAG
>NW_027468598.1:29976910-29999410 GCF_046254945.1 Alosa pseudoharengus
GTAAGACTTTATAATATCACACAATTCATAATTTATTAAGCATTTTTAAACTACTGTATTAGTAAATGGTTTGTTCATCATTTGTAATTAATTATATTTTGTGAGCTCATCTAAAGTGAGGACTTTTTATGCCTTGCAACCAGGGGGTCAAGATTTGGAGGGTTAGCTTCAGCCAATTAGCATGGCATTTGGCCGCCGACATTTTTTACAAAATGGCGGTACATGGTTGCAACATCCAGGACAAGGTTTTTGACATGCTGATTGGTAGATGACAGCTCATGCACAAGTGTAGTGTTGAGCATGAGCGTCCTTGGCATGATTAGGCTATGCATTTGAATTAAATGGTCAGGCTGGCAGTCGAAGCAAAAGTCAAATATCCAACAACAGTTGCAGACTCTTGAAATGCCTGCTCAAACCACAATACCTGAGTGATTTGCGCTTCTATCGGTAAGTTTACATGTAATTTGCGTTGCCTTCCTTTCGTCTGCCTGCAAATTTAGCCTAGGTTTAACAAGCTGCAAATTCACACTGGGTGCAGCACAAATCCCAGCTATCCACACGTTTCTTACGTCTCATGTATACTTAATTATAAGTATAAGTATATATACTCTTTTGATCCTGTGAGGGAAATTTGGTCTCTGCATTTATCCCAATCCGTGAATTAGTGAAACACACTCAGCACACAGTGAACACACAGTGAGGTGAAGCACACACTAATCCCGGCGCAGTGAGCTGCCTGCATCAACAGCGGCGCTCGGGGAGCAGTGAGGGGTTAGGTGACTTGCTCAAGGGCACTTCAGCCGTTCCTACTGGTCGGGGTTCGAACCGGCAACCCTCCGGTTACAAGTGCTAACCAGTAGGCCATGGCTGCCCCATTAGTATACAGCCTGTCCAAATATACTGTAGCATTTATACAGGGATCATTATTTGTGTAGCCTAAAGTGACTCAATATTGATTCGCATTGTTTATTATATATGAACATCACATTAAATAATCTAAGACTTTACAAAAAGGGCAAACTTCTACCACCATTCCCAAAATGTTATCTCAACCAATTAAATAAATTTGTGCCTATAATGAGGTTAAGCACGTTCCCGAACAACTTCTTTTCCTCCGAGGGAATGTCCAATCTTCATCAACGACATACCGTTGTACCTTACGTTGTCTCTGTCTGTAACGTGGAATCTAATAGGCTAATTCTAGCTGGTGCCGGAAACAAACACCCATGAAACGCCATTTTCATAAAGATGGCTGCGGTCAATTTCAAACTTTTTTTGCTGAAGTAGCCATTCTATTAGGGGTTTGCATGGACGTCACGTTCTGGCCGGTAAACATGGTAACCAAAGCACACGCGGCCATATTGGCGGTACTCAGTGAATCAAGTACAATGGGGTATTATGCACTTTGGATATCTTACGTGATTGTAGCTGTGTCTAAACAACAGAAAAGCTCATCAAAATGTGTCTAAGATGCATATAGGGCAGGACTTGGACCACAAGAAAAGACACAATATTTCGAGAAATTACGGTTTATTGGCAGCGCAGATCCATATGAGTTGAGTGAGGGAGACGAAGTACCAAGTTCAACCACAAGCGCCCCCCTTCCTCTGATAACTTCTGGCATTATTCTCCTTTCTCCCTGGTTTTCTAATAATTTTTGGAAGTCGATACCTACACCAGATGTTTTTCTCAGTCTGTACAACCTAAAACACGGCAATAATTATTAACCATTTTCCTTGACGATGTTAGGAATTTACTTCAGTGCCTAATGCTTTCTAATGAGGCGAGTATCTCCAATAAGGGCGACGTCCAGATCTGATGACATGCCGTGCAAACCCCTAACACATATCTATGGAAGTAGCTAGCCTAGCATGGGCCATTGAAATGAATGGGGGCTTAGCCACTTTCTCCAGTTATACCTGCATGTTTGCAACACATTTACCAATGAGTTGTAAAGGTTACATTTGCATTTATTCATTTAACACTTGACACTTTTATCAACACATGTTAATACACATATATTGTTGTTAATAGGCTACACATGTCAATTAAATAAAAGGCCAAAGGCACAATGGTTGAAGCAGGGGCTTGCACTCCCAACTTTTTTAGGCTATTGCACGCTAGACCAGCTCCTTATCCACTACACTACCCAGTATGCCCAGTGTTATTTAAACGATCGATTCATTAATATAATATACTGTAGATAGGCATATTTACTATGAACAAAGCATTTATAACTGTGTGTACACATGCTTTACAGATGAGAATTAATGTAGGAATAATGCTTTACAAACAGGGGAGACAGCATTTAATAATAGTTTTCAAATGTTTAATAAATGCTTAATAATGTGTAGTAGAAGAATACAGAAACCTTTGCATGGTTGTAGGTCCTTTTAACTGGGTGGAGGTAGTATAGTGGATATGGAGCTGGACTAGCATGCAGTGGCCTGAAATGTTGGGGGTTCAATTCCTAGCTTCCACTGTTGGCCATTGGCCTTTCATTTCATTGACATGTGTGGGTCGCTATGGATAAAATTGTCTGCTACAATTAATTAATACATTAGTACATGTAACCTTTAAAACTCATTTGTAATTGTGTTGAAAGGCATAGAAAGTCCTCAGTTTAGATGAGCTCACAAAATATCCTTAACTAGCCAACTCCTGAGTTAATCATGAATCATAGTATTAGGAAGTGGTTTATAAAACATTTATCCACACCCTAACTAATCATTAGTGCATGTGTTTAATCATTATTTTCATGTAGTTGTACATAGTTTGTACATAGTTTCTTAATCATTTACACACTCATTCTAACTGATCTGATAATCCACAGATAATTCCTTAACAACTGTTAAATAATGGAAATATTACTTCATTAACAAATTATTATTGCATCATTTATTAAGTATTAAAAATAATTTATAAACGTATTTTGGATATAGGCTTATTCACTATGAATGAACTATGTATAACTGTGTGTACAAATGCTTTACTGATGAGAATTAATGTAGGAACAATACTTTACAAATGATGAACAAACCATTTACTAATTGTTTACATGCTTAATAAATGATGAATTGTGTGTAGTTATTATAAAGTGTTACCCTAACTCATATACCCTTTGCTGCATTACACTATTAAGGCCCTCTACGCACGCTTGCGTTGAATGCAGTGCTGGTAAGCCCTTAACTGCGTTACCCTACTAACTACCTCATAAGCCCCGTGCTGTGTTACGCTGCCAACTAACTCATATGCCCTTTGCTGCGTCTCCCGTGTGCTCCAGACTCCGGCTGCAGTAACGGTGGGTGCCTTCCCGCCAGTCCTGCTCCCGACTCCAACTGCAGCAACGGCGGGTGCCCTCCCGCCAGTCCTGAAACGGTGAGAGCGGCCGCCACCATCCAGAAGGAGTACAGGAAATACCAGCAGAAAAAGAAGGATGCCAACTAGTGGAGTGCAGAAGGAACCTGGTGCTCTCTCTCTCTCTCTCTCTCTCTCTCTCTCTCTCTCTCTCTCTCTCTCTCTCTCTTCACCTCTCACTCTTTTCCATTTCTCAGATGTCTCTGTTTCTCAGATCTACACACACATACACACACACACACACACACACGCACGCACGCACGCACGCACGCACACACACACACACACACACACACAGTCATAAGCAGCCAAGACAGTCTCTCTCTGGACACACACAGGTATAAACACGAATGGAAATAGAAATACTACGGAAATACTACCACACACTCTCTCTCTCACACACACACACACACACACACACACACACACAATGCACCTTGCCTCCACAGTATGCAAAAGCACATACATTTAGAAGTGTAGAGTCTATCTGAAGTACAGCATATAAGAATATGTTCAATGCAATAACATCAATTAGCCATCATACCATGAGTATCTTAAAATATAAAACAGGTTTGTGTCATATTGTTATATTTATATTAATAACAGTGTTTTATGATTGATGCTGTATTTTTGTTTTGTTTTATTATTTGTTTGTCTGGTTTGACACCGACATAAGGCAGCATGATTGAGTATAGATGTAAGTGAATTAAAATGTCTTGAAGTTCGGGCCAAATCACAGGCATCGACCAAATCAACAAACATGCTCAGACAGGCCACACCTGTTCCATACCAATAAAGGGAATAGTGATTCTAAAGGCCCAACTGATCCAACCATAGACTATACAGTCTATGGATCCAACAGTCATCAGTGATATGGTGTGCCTGCCCCCTCATGGCCATGAAGGGTAATAGCAACTCCAAAATCCTGATAGAGGGTAGTGCCTATGTATTCCAACATTGCAAGTGTGAATCAGTGAATGTTCTCTGACATGTTAATATGTGATGGGTCATGATGCTAATACACTTTAAACAATTAAATATTTTTTCTAAACTAATGTTTTTTATTTGTGTGTTCATTTACATGTGTGTGTGTGTGTGTGTGTGTGTGTGTGCGCGCATTCACTCGAAAATGTCCATAATACAAGTGTGTATTGTTACACAACAAAAGCTCTTACAAAAGAGAGACAAGATATGAAATACACAGAGGACGCGGTTTCATAGAAAGATAGCTTTATTGCACAAGTTGTTGGAGTACTCTTTTTTCTGTTTTTGTTTTGTTTTCATAGAAAAAAAAACTGTATAGTTTAACACAAGCAATTGCAAATTGAAGCAACTTTTCCATAAAAGTTTAGGAATCCCCCTCAGCATGTTTCAACTTTTTTTGCCACGTTTAGTCCGTTGAATCTCCTCTCACCATATTACTTTTAATAACCAGCAAAATATTCAGAGCATGCAATGCCATTTTTCTTCAATATAAACTGAAAAGTAAAAATTAAACCAAAATATAAACAAATCAAACAATCGACAGAAATTAATAAAAGTCAACAAAATTAATTAAAAAATGATGGAAAAAAAAGTCAGACATTTTCTATTCTGGGTTTTTTTGTGCCCCATTTGAAAATCAGTGTAAGGTATATATATATTTTTTTGTCTTTTTTTCATTTGAATCGCCTCACATTTAAAGTTATAACTTTCATGAAACTTTAAATTGTGCCCTGGTTTCATCTGCAGAGTTTGAAAATAGTAATTATTTATACAAAACACTTTCTTATATACAAGAGTATTTCTTTGTAGATTAGAAATTATGCTGACAAGGAGATTCAAAAGGTAAAGAGGAGGGTGGTGGGGGGAGGGGGGGTAACTTGATTGTTAAGGGACAAAAGGGGGCGGGGTTGGAGAAACAGGGAGGAGGGGCATAGAGTTTGATTTCCTGACTCCGTCCAATAAGCTTGCGGCTTCTCCTGTGATTGGCTGGAGCAAGGGAGTCCCTGATTTTCGATTGGCTAAACAGGCCTGCCCCCCATTTGCTTCACAACACATCTCCATTTCTTTTCCTCCAAAACAAAACATCATTAAATCATTTGAAGGAACATTTTAAAAAAGAGAGGGGGGAGGGGGTATCTATCACCAACAAACAAACAGCCAAAGAAAGTAAACATAAACAACTGTGTTTCCTCAAGCCACAGGCAACTCACTTAATTAAGAGACAAGGTCCTGGGCCTTACCGCAGTGAACTCTGGGAAAGATCGGCCTGCTGCCAGCAGCGCTCTGGGCTGAAGCATTTGGGGTGGACATCATATGCCCTATCGGTTATCGATTACCAACAATCCTACCTGAACAGGTAAACACACGCACACACACACGCATACACATAAACACACATATGCATTTCACATTTAGGCCCCAGTCACCTTTAGCTTGTGACATGACAGCATTTATGTGTATGTGATTATGGTGCTTAATACGACCCTAGATGGGCTTTTCCTGTTGGTTCAGTTCTACTCTGTCTGTGTGTGCAAGTCTCTCTGTGTGAGGGTCTATCCTTCAGTTTTTGTAGTGGTTATGTTTCCCAGAACATAAACCAGACTGTACAGGCTTTGAATGAATGAAGGAGGGTGTGTATTGGGTCAAGAGACCCGTTTTCCTTTGTGCAGTTTCCACCCGAATGGAAATCTAACGTGAAACATCAAATAATTCGGTGTGTAGGAGTTGGCAAATGAAAAGAAAAGAGCAGATTTGCACTTTTTAAATTCCTTTTTTTGTGGAATACCGTTGGCTAGCTGTGACCTTTCGCTTGAGTGAGGGACTACAGTTTAAGGAGATGCATTAACTCTGGTGGCTTCTCAGCAATGTGCATGCTCACACACACACATACACACACACAGACACACACACACATGAACGTCTGAACGCTCATTCTGCTACTTCTGTGGCGGGATGAGAGCTGGATGCGTAAGGAGGCGGGACATCTCGACCTTAACGTGGCAACCAATGGGTGGCTTTGATTCACTCCATGCCCATTTATTCACCTGATTTTATTGGCTGTGTTCACTTGGCCACCACTGAAAGATGTACTTCCTCGCACCATGTGATTTGGTTGTGCACTTGTTGATTTTCAGTTTCCCCTAACAACCACAGGGAAGGTTTCACTTGCACACTGCCCTCTTACTCGCCTGATTTCATTGGTTGTTTGCGTGCTAGGCCTCTCAGCAACAACCAATGAAATATTGTTTTGCTTGCACTCTGCCCATACACTAGAGATCTTTAGGTATCATTTGGTTTTGCATGACTCAAACGTTCCATTCGGAGTGCTTGTCCTATAGCAACAACAATAGAGTTTCTCTCATGATTCTTTCTCTCTCACCTATCAGATATCATCGGACACTTGTGCGCAGAGCTATCCCAGCAAAAGGATGGGTTTCCCCATATAGCAGTCTGATTCTAAACCAGATGATCAACTGGATGGGTTTCCCCATAGCAGTCTGATTCTAAACCAGATTATCGACTCTGAAATCTGATTGGATCAGGTCAGAACAAGGCCCATTCAGATGTAACAGTTTCACTGAGCCAGTAAGACAAGTACATTATTTCACTTCAAATGGCCAAAAAGACAGTTTGGACTATGTGGCTCACCGTAGCACCCAGGAGTGGGTGAGACACCAGGCTTAAAATGACAAAACCTCTCTGTTGTTTCTGTTTCCTATAGGCTGTGCAAGAGCAAAACTCTGGACAAATCCACATCACTTACTGTAGAGCTCCAAGCACAGCACTCTACTACTACTTTAAACATCCTTATCTTTCTTCTCTTCTCTCTCTCTGTCTTTCTCTCTCACTTCATCATCACTCTTTCTTGGTTGTGCTACCCGTTTATTTCCTGTCTCTCTTCTTCCCCCTCATCAAGATCTAGTCCTCTTTCCTCATTCTGCAGTACCTCCCACTGAGCGATTGTCTCAAATTATTCTTTTAAAATAAAACTTTTTTTTTCAATTAGATATGGCATTATATTTCTCTGTTCTCACATGTATATATTCACTATATCTTTAGATAGAAATATATATGTATATATTTTGACAACAAATATGGTATATATTTTCATTTCATTTCATTTTCTTTTCTTCGTATTGCAGTAGCCCTGATGTGATTCTTTTATCTTGCCATTGAAATCATTTGGGAGTGTCATATCTATTCTGCTGGATGTCTTCCTTGTTACGTTATGGGGCTGGGCTTCTGGTAGGTGTGTGTGTGTCTGTAGGGAGTGGATCAGTAGATACTACATCTACTGGAGCTGGGTAGGGGGTGGGTGTGTATAATCTGGTCCATTTCATGGACATGTAGACTATCTCTTCTGGTGAGACCCATGTGGTGTCCAGAGAGGTGGTAGAAGCCCCCCCACGACCCGCTCCTCCTCGTCTCTCTCCCTGGGCTATGCTGGGCAACCATCTAAAGCTAGGTGGCGAAATGGTGGAGAACCATGTTCCCACACACATAAGTGAAAAGAGGGGGCAACAGAAAAGATAAACAAACAAACAAAAACAAATACAGAAAAGCTAGCTACTCCTCTATGGGCAGTCACCTCTGTCCTGGACCAACGTCTATGGGCAATCACCTCTGTCCTGGACCAACGTCTATGGGCAATCACCTCTGTCCTGGAGGACCAACCTCTATGGGCAGTCACCTCTGTCCTGGAGGACCAACCTCTATGGGCAGTCCCCTTTGTCCTGGAGGACCAACCTCTGGACTCTCCATTCCTCCCTACACTTAGTCCTTTTCTCTTTCTTTCTCTCTCATCTTCTCTTTAACTGTCCTTTACATGTAAATCATCAGCTTTCTTTTTTAAACAACACACTGCCATGCATCTATCTCCTCTCTCTCTCTTCTCTCTCTCTCTTTCCTCTTACCTATGGGATACGTCTGGCCTGTGTTTGCCACACCCCTCCCTACCTCACTCCATCGGGTGGGGCTGCTGAACAGTCACAGTGAGACTGGGAAAGAAAGGTGTGTGTGTGTCTGTGTCTGTGTCTGTGTCTGTGTGTGTGTGTGTGTGTGTGTGTGTGTGTGTGTGTATGTGTGTGTGTGTGTGTATGTGTGTGTGTGTGAAGGGAAGAAGGTGTGGCACAGGAAAAGTTGGGAGTAGAAGGAGAGGGTGGGGGGGGTGGGGGGTGGGGGGGACATCAAATGGAACCAACGCCTCAACCAAAACAAACAGCAAAGAGTTCTTCGCTTAGAGAGTGAGACGCCATGGAAACGAAGACAAAGCAGAGCCAGAAAGAAAGACAGAGGATATGGCAATTTCTTACACAATCATCAAGAGTGATGTATGCAGGTTTTTCTCGCCACAATTCACAAGTCCATCTCTCTCTCTCTCTCTCTCTCTCTCTCTCCTTCACTCTTCCCTCTCTCTGTCTTTACCTCTATTCCTCTCTTTTGTGGTCCACCTTTCCATCCGTGCCATATCCTTGATAGCGCTACACGTTCTATAAGCAAAGACAACTCCCCACGCGGCCCAGTTACACAGCACAGCTACTGAATGGCACTCTTCACATCCATCTCAACTCAGGGCAAAAACAAACACACACACAAACAAACAAATAAACACAGGTTGAATCAACAGACAACCCAACACTGCACAGAGGAGTGTGTCTGCCAGATGAGCACACACACACACACACACACACACACACACACACACACACACACACACAGGTGATCAAACTAGTTCTCCAGTGGTGTTTGTGCCTGCCGCATGTGCTCACACGTATTTACATATTAAAGACACGCACGCACACACACACACACACACATATGTTCGTAGACACACACAGGTGTGGGAGAGGGCAGGGGATCTCTGTGGCTCCTCTTCATTCTCCTTTAGTGCACGAGTTCATCATTGAGTTTGTTTTTTTTTTAAACAAACAAAAAAAATAAACAAATAAAACAAAGACAGAACCCATAACATGAAAAAAGCAAAAAAGCCAAATCATGAAAAAATACAGTTCCCTTCCGTCTTCCAGGAAGAAGAATCCAGACAAGTTGCTTTTTTTTCTCTTTTTCTTCAGCTTTGTCTATAAAACAGTCAATAATATTCTATAATGTGTCATCAATTGCATGAAAAAAAAAAGAAAAATTCCAAAGACTCAAATACTGTATGGCGACTGTGTCCTCAGCCTTGGAATAGTTTTTTTGTAGTGAGTGTATAGTCCTTGTCCAGACCAGACAGGAGTGGGTTGGGTGGGGTGGGGTGGGGGGTTGGGGGGGGTGGGGATGGGCAAAGGAGACACCAAGGTTGGGTTGTAGTGTATGCATAAGCACTTTCCGTGGCTAACAGCCAGAGTATGAAATAGGTTCCACCAAAGACGTTTTTCTTCGCTTTAGTTTTTTTTTCCTTTTTTTCTATTCAAAAGAACCCCCAAAAAAACAAACTATAGAGAGACAAAAAAAAAACAATAACAGCCTAACACATCTAGGACGGTAAATGTGTGCAGATATATGTATATATATCTTAAAATGGTACTTCCTACCTTCAAAAGAAGAAAAAGAAAAATAATAATAAAAAAAAACAAGTGCACATGGAAAGTATTTCGTGCATAAGGTCCAAGGTGTCTTTGACAGCGAGCGATGGGGAGGTGACCGCAAACACAACTGACAGGAGGGGCGAAAGAGACAGATAGAGAGAGATGAAGAGAGAGATAGGGAGAGAAAGAGTGAAGAAGTAAACGAGTGAAATGTGAGCCGAGAGTATTGGGTTTGGCATTCATCTCAAATCTTAAGACCAGGGACAGCAGAAGGAGGGAGAGGAAGAACAGCAGTGAAAGAGAGAAGCTGTAGAGCTGGAGAAGAGCTAGATGAGAAAGAATGACAGTAAGAGAGAGAGAGAGAGTGAGAGAGAGAGAGAGAGAGAGAGAGAGAGTGAGAGAGAGAGAGAGAGAGAGAGAGAGAGAGAGAGAGAGTGAGAGAGAGAGAGAGAGAGAGAGAGAGAGAGAGAGAGAGAAGAGGAGAAAAACCCCTGTGCTGATTAATCCTCTCCGCCTTTGTCAGCGGCATGTGTCTGGTCATGTCACGTTGTCACGATGTCATGATGTCACGTGAGACCGACAGCTGGCCCACAGGTGTGTGAGAGAGTGTGTGTGTGTGTGTGTGTGTGTGTGTGTGTGTGTGTGTGTGTGCCCCTGGCCTCTGTCCCTACAGCCACCTCCGGCTCCGTCACACACTGCTTCAGGCAGCAGGAGGAAAGGATAGTGAGCTTCCACCCCACCTAGTGACCCCTGCCCTGCCTCCACCTCTCCATCGCATGCCCCCACCCCCCAGCGCGGCGCTCCGCTCCGCTACACCAGCGTGTAGGACTTGGAGTAGGCGCCAGCGCTCTGCTTCTGCAGTCTGCCCAGCCCAGACGAGCTGCTCTCTAGCAGAGAGTCTCTGGAGCCGCCCACCTTGCTGGACGAGCCGGGGTTCTGACCGGACGCGCCCGAGGCCCCCGAGCCGGACGCCGAGGCGGACGCCGCCGCCGCTGCCGCCGCCGCCGCCGCGCTCTGGGCCGAGCCCGAGCCGGGCATGGTCAGAGTCCTCTGGGGCAGCGTGGAGGTTCCGGAGCTCGGTCCACTTCCACCGCCCGAAGCCCCGCCGGCGCCGCCACCGCTCGCCCCGCTCCCGCCTCCCGTCCCCCCCCCGCCGCCGACGCTGACCCCGCTGGCTGTGGCGATGCTGCTCCCGGCGGCGCTGGCGGACTGCGGTCCGGAGGAGAGCGAGGCCGAGCCGGACGCCGAGCTGGTCAGGCTGCTGAGGCCGGCGTGTGCCAGTGTGAGCGCCTGCTGCTGCTTGGACGCGGCGTCCAGCGTCATGTGGCGGCCCTGCGTGTGGTAGGCCCGCGCCGCCAGGCTGCGGATGGACGCCTCGCGCGGCGGAACCACTGGACACGGGTCGTGCAGCTCCGCCTGCTTGCGGAAGAACGGGTCCGTCTTCATGTACAGGGGCAGGTTGCAGTAGTCACCTGAGAGAGGGACGGAGAGAACAGGACAGGTTAACACGCACTGAGAAAGCTGACCCCTCCCTGCTTCACCCCTTCAGGGGCAAGTTAGACAGCTGACCCCCTCCCTGCTTCACCCCCCCACCCCTCAGGGGCAGGTTGGGGGCAGCCGTGGCCTACTGGTTAGCGCTTCGGACTTAACCGGAGGGTTGCCGGTTCGAACCCTGACCAGTAGGGCACCTAACCCCTCACTGCTCCCCGAGCGCCGCTGTTGTTGCTGGCAGCTCACTGCGCCGGGATTAGTGTGTGCTTCACCTCACTGTGTGTTCACTGTGTGCAGGGGCGCCTGCAGGAATTAATGCTATGGTACGCACACCCACCCCCCCGGCAAAAATAAAATTCACGCGTGGACAATATTTGTCCGTTTCCCGGTTTACATAGCATAGCAACATTCACATGCAATAACAACGTCTTCAATGACCTATTCATTTGGACAACTTGATCCAGCCCTATAGGCCTACAGGCTAAAGTTACCTTTAGTTTTGTTCTAGCTTACCGTGACGTCTGGCTTTAAACAGCTGTCTAACGCAGTCTAACGTTCTGACAAGCAATTGCCTACCTTGTTCTTGCCCATCTGGAATAACTCCTAGCTTTGCTGCATCCATTCTTTCTGTTTTCGTTGTTTAAACTTGTGATATCCATGATGAGTATTGAGTTAGTGAATTATCTCAACATTGTGTGCTGATAATATAGATAGCCGAGTAAAAGAAAACAAGTAGCCTAGTTGCGTGCCTGCGTGCGTATTCTCTCTCCTGCTCAAACAAAATGTGTGCACGTTCATTTTGATAACGTGTTCATTAACTTCAATAGAAAATTGTAAATTGTAGCCTGATGGCATGCAGCTAATGGGATACTGTCCATAGTTGGGAAGGTATGGTGGGCCAAAACACACATACACAGGACATTTTCTCTTGTTGAGTAGCCTGATGGTACGCACAGTGCGTACGGACGTACACCTGCAGGCGCGCCTGACTGTGTGCTGAGTGTGTTTCACTAATTCACGGATTGGGATAAATGCAGAGACCAAATTTCCCTCACGGGATCAAAAGAGTATATATATATATATATATATATATATATATATATATATACTTATACTATACTTATACTTAGAGAGCTGACCCCTCCCTGCTTTGCCCCTCAGGGGCAGGTTAGACAGCTGACCCCTCCCTGCTTCACCCCCTCAGGGGCAAGACAGAGAGCTGACTGTGTACAGTAAAGCTGATGACAGACTGGAGCATCGAGCATTAAAAAGCCTTAATGTCCCTGTGGGGCAATTTGGCTTGCAGAACAGCGCTCTATAATGCTATTGACTGATGCTTTTTGGGCACTTTCCCACAGATATTTCCAACATTTTTTTTTATCTGAAGAATGTAAATCATCACCAGGCAACCTGCCATGATCATCCAATCAGAACATCACCATCCTCTCATGTTACTGCCTGCCAACATTGCTTTGTTGCGATGCTTGCAATGCTTTGTTCATCGCAATGTTGCCCCATGAATCATCACCTTCAGGGTATGTGTAAAGTTTAACAGAACATATTAGTCTAGTAAAGCAAGCTTTGACTTTCACTATTTTGTAATATGAGATCAATGCTCAGAGATAGCTAGCTGGAAATGTGGACCGGGGTACATGTGTGTTTACAGTATCTGTGTCTAATTTTTACACATTTCTACACAGATCTTTTAGATCTTCAGGAATATTTATCTAATTTCTACAGATTTCTACACAGATTTGTCAGATCTGCAGGAGCATCTATCTCATTTCTACAGATTTCTACACAGATTTGTCAGATCTGCAGGAGCATCTCTCTCATTTCTACACATTTCTACACAGATTTGTCAGATCTGCAAGAGCATCTATCTCAGTTCTAGATTTCTACACAGATTTGTCAGATCTGCAGGAGCACCTCTCTCATGTCCACACATTTCTACACAGTCCACTCACTCTTGTTGGCACGGTGTGGGATAGGCACGGCCACGTTCTTGCCGCGGTCGTAGTCCTGCGGTTTGGGCGGCGAGGCAGTGAAGCGGCAGATGCCCGGCTCAGACGGCGTGCTCATGGACGTCATGCTGTCGGCGTTGTCGTTGGTGCCCGTGGTCATCTGGTCGGACGAGCTGTCCGAGATGAAGCACTCGGTGATCTCAAACTTGGCGTGCTGGAGGTGCTCCTCCAGCTTGGCGTGCTCGTAGGCCCGCGCCAGCTCCTCGTACGTGGACGAGGCGCTCTCCGTCGACACCATGCTATTGCGACCCTTATCTGCAGCGGAGCACAGGGAGAGGGGACAGATTAACATGAACTCAGATAAGCTCTGTGTGTGTGTGTGTGTGTGTGTGTGTGTGTGTATGTGTTTATGTGCATGTGTGTTTCTATGTATGTGTATGTCCCCATTGTGTGTGTGTGTGGGTGTGTGGATAAATGTATCTGTGTGCGTGTGTGTCTGTATGTATGTATGTGTGTATGTGTGTGTGTGTGTGTGTGTATGTGTCTGTGTGTGTGTGTGTGTGTGTGTGTGTGTGTGTATGTGTTTATGTGCATGTGTGTTTCTATGTATGTGTATGTCCCCATTGTGTGTGTGTGTGTGTGGATAAATGTATCTGTGTGCGTGTGTGTCTGTATGTATGTGTGCGCGTGTGTGTCTGTATGTATGTATGTGTGTGTGTGTGTGCCTGTGTGTGTGTGTGTGTGTGTGTGTGTGTGTGTGTGTGTGTGCGTGTGTGTCTGTATGTGTGTGTGTGTGTGTGTGTGTGTGTGTGTGTGCGCGTGTGTGTCTGTGTGTATGTATGTGTGTGTGTGTGTGTGTGTGTGTGTGTGTGTGTGTATGTGTGTGTGTGTGTGTGTGTGTGTGTGTGTGTGTGTGTGTGTAGTGTATATACCGGTGTCTTGCGAGAGGCTGGCGCTGTAGCTGTCACTCTCGGTGACGGTGATGCCATGCTGGGAGCCCACGGTGCGCCAGTCGGACGTGAGCGTGCGCGCCGGCGTCGAAGCCTGGCACTTGGTCAGGGTCCACTGGCTGGAGTAGCGGTTCCGTGTGCTGTGGGCCGACTTCACACTCTTCCTCGACACAGGGTCTGACAAAGAGAGAAAGGGATGGAGGGAGAGAGAGAGAGAGAGAGAGAGAGAGAAAGAGAGAGAGATAAGGATGGAGGGAGACAAAGAGAGAGAAAGATGGAGACGGATAGAGAGAGAATGGAGAGAATAGAGGCGGGATGAGGAAAAACAATGAGCCGGCCTTGCAGATAGCCTGATATACACACAGATAGATAGATATGCCGATAGATAGTTTGACAGATAAGCTATGCTAATAGATACATGTATAGATATATACGATATAGAAATATAGATAGATAGATAGATAGATAGATAGATAGCTAAATAGGACAAAATAATAGAATAGAATAGAAAAGAATAGAATAGAAAAGTCATCTGAGATGCTTGTAGATGACTCACTTGTGCCTGGTCTGATATCCGACATGTCAATCAAAGGACCAGTGTTCTGTATGAGGGCGGGGTGATGGACAGACACGCCTGTGCAGAAGCTCTGCGGGTTCACTGATTGGCTGAACTCTGTGTCTGTCACTGGGATAGTGGCCTTGTCCTCACCTATCAGAATTCAAAACCGTGTCTTCAAAACTCACAGTGACACAAGGACAAAAACATGCTGAAATAAACTGTATGCCTGAGTATCTCTAAATATTCACTTTTATCCAACTAGAACTTAAATAGATCAGCTTTTAGCAACTATTCCAAACAACGGGATCTGTGACCTGCCTGTGGTCATAGCACAACAGGATGGTAGTATACACTACCCAACATCAATGCACACACTTCAGAACAAACTGCACACACTGACTCACATGGACGTGACTGACCAATCTGCTTAATGCCCTCCTTGTCCTCGATGAGGAGCTGGACGCGGGGGATATCGATGTGGAGTCGTGGGCCTTGGGGCGGGCCCTTCACTGGGGTGTCAAAGCTGCGATTGTTCTTACTGCTCCAGGGACAAAAGCAAAGCACACGCAGACAGACACACACACACACACACACACACACACACACACACACACACACACACACACACAAATCCATGTGCGCATATACACACACAGACACAAACACAAATACACTTAGTTAATTAGAAACTAAGGTAGGATGTTGCATATTGATGTGGGCTACATATGGGTGCAGTGGTGTGAGCAGTACTGCTTCTCTCCTTACCTAATCAGCATCTCAGCCAGGCTCTTGGCATCTGCAGATGGACACACACACACACACACACACACACACACACACACACACACACACACACACACAGTCAATGCGGAGGGTAAATGAAGCATGTAGGAAGGTCCTGCCCTTAAAGCCAATCTCCTGCCTGTGATTGGTTTTCTTTTCTGAGCGTCAACACTTCAGACTGCATTCAGAGGCTCATTTCCTCATGGTCTTCTCTAAGGTCCTCTCCTGGTTCCAACTGACTGCCCTTCCATAGCTCCCCTCTTTGCTCTCCCCTCCCCTCTCTACTCACTCACTCTCTCTTGAATTTCCCCTTGGGGATCAATACCAAGTATCTATCTATCTATCTATCTATCTATCTATCTATCTATCTATCTATCATTTGTTCTGTTTCATCTCTCTCATTTCGCCACTCTGTCTCCATGTACCACTCACTCTCTTTTCTCCCCTAACCTCTCTATCTCTCCCCCCCTTCTCTCTCTCTCGCTCTCTGAACACCTCTCCATCTCTCTCTCCTCTTCTTGCTCCATGCCCCTCCAACTGATTCCTCCATGTCTCAAATTCAAATTCAAAGTTGCTTTAGTAGCATGACTGTTTGGGTCCAGTAGTGCCAAAGCCACACATAGCACATAATATATAACAAAGCCATTTCAGAAAAAAGGGGGTACATCAGTGTGGGGGTGGACATACTGTAGGATTAAGAGTAGTCTCTCTCTCTATCTCTCTCTCTCTCTCTCTCTCTCTCTTTCTGTCTCTCTCTCTCTCCTCCTCCATCTCTCCCCTTCTCATTCATTCTCCTCCATATTTCTCCCTCCCTCCCTCTCTCTCTATCTCTCCTCCTCCCTTACTCTCTCTCCCTTCCTCCCTCCCTTTATATCTCACCTTCTCTTCACTTTTCCATATCTCTCCCTCTCTCTCTCTCTCCTCCTCCTCCATCTTTCCCCTCCCTCCCTCTCTCTCCATCACTCTCCCTCTTTTCTCTTCTCCTCCTAACCATCTCTCCCCCTCCCTCCCTCCCTCTCTCTCTCTCCTCCTCCATATCTCTCCCTTCCTCTCCATCTCCTCCTCTCCCTCTCTCTCCTTCTCTCCCTCTCTCCCCCTCTTATCCCTCTCTCTCCCTCTCTCTCTCCTCCTCCATATCTCTCCCTTTCTCCCATATCCTCCTCTCCCTCTCTCTCCTCCTCCTCCTCACCTCGGAGTCTCTTGAGCCTCTTCTCCTTGCGCTTCTTGCGGATGATGAAGAGCAGGGCCATGCCCAGAGTGACCAGGATGACGGGGCAGCCGATGGAGAACAGCTTCTTCACGTCGTCCCCCTCCCCACGCGCAGACTTGATGGGAGGAATGGTACCTGCGGGAGGAGAATAAGAACGAAAGAACAAAGAAAGAAAGAAAGAAAGAAAGAAAGAAAGAAAGAAGGAAAGATAAACAAATTAGATGGAGAACGGCGGATTGAATAGAACCAAGCCCAGTTCCCAGCATGCTCTTCTCCTGGTGCACAGAGAGAGGTTTCCCTGGGCGACTGTTCTCGATCTCAAAACCAATCGCTCTCGCTACTTTTTCATCCTTATGTCCTCATCGTACATTTCATAAGCAGCCACTCATAAGTCCCTTGTTCAGCTTTCAACAGATTTGTTTATGAAGCACACTAAGCTCCCACACCTACGCACGCCTGCGCGTGCACCCCCCCCCCCCCACACACACACACATACCCGCCCCCCCCCCACACACACACACACACAGATACACACCCCCACACACCCACACACTGCATGTGCCTCCCCCACGCGTCTGTTTCCTCAGTGAAAAGCGGCAGCGACGGATGAAGCTAATGTATGGTGGTGATGCATAAGCACACTTGAGATGTGCTGCAAAAACACCACACACATCTCAACTCTACTCCCAATCACCTTCACCCCCAAACTACTTTTCACAAAGAACTATACCCATACTCAGGCTATAATACACTATATATCTATACAAATCTAACTGGGTTTGTTTTTAGCTTTGAAGGATACATCCTGCATGTCCTTCACTACAAAACCCATTACTAGGAGCATTTCAAATGGGGCCACTTATTTTAAAACTGAATTATTGAGATTTACAAACATATATTTGTATGGGTAACCCTGTGCCTCTTGAAATCTACTGCATTCAAACCACTATCTCTAGTGTCAGGGGCAAAGCAGGGAGCAGGGGGCAGGGGGACCCTAAAAGATTCAACATGACAGACTGAAATACCAGGGAACTGACACGCAGAGGTGTAGATGGCACAATAGCGCCCCCTAGCTGTCTACCCCCCCACACACACACACACAGACGCAGCTGATAAATGGATCCACTGATTGCCATCATAGGCTCCCTTTAACATGGCAGGCAACAATACTAGAGAACTGCTCAATAGCACCCCCTAGCTGTCTCTCCCACACACTACACACACACACATCCACACACACAGAAGCAGGTGAAGCCACTCACTGCCGTCGTAGTCGAGCGTGGCGAACTGCGAGGTCTGGTTGCCGCAGCCGGCGCTGTTGCAGGCCTTCATCTTGAGCTCGTACCAGGTGGCCTCACGCAGCTCGGCCAGGAAGATGTCGGCCGAGGCGTTGGTGCGCACGCTCTGCCACGCCCACGTGCCCTTGGGCCGGAAGTCCAGCAGCACGGCGTTGATGGGGCATCCGCCGCTCGTCCAGCCCTGCAGGTTGAGCCGTGCGTGCGTGGAGTTGATGTGCGTGACCAGAGGCTGGTCCTTATTAAACTGGGGCTCTGGAGGGGAGGGAGAGAGAAGGGTGAGCAGGACTCTCCCAGCACTCTTCAGGTGAGAGTGTGTCAGTACTCACACACACACACACACACAGACACACACACACACACACACACACACAGAAACACACACACCACACACACACACACACACACACACACACACACAGACACACACACACCACACACACACACACACACACACACACACACACACACACACACACACACACACACACACACACCACACACACACACACACACACACACACACACACACACATACACACACACACTATCATGTGGCTGCTTCCTAACACCATCTCTTTCTAGATGATGAAGAGGTTGGTGGGGTGGGCTCATGTCTTTTCAGGTTATCATTACACCATCCCTGGTACCCTGCACCACCGTCATCGGATACATCCAGTATCATCCTGACTGGATCACTATTACTTTCCTACTTATATAGTACGGCTTAACTGAGCTTGGAGCAGCAGCTCATGAATGTGTGTGTGTGTGTGTGTGTGTGTGTGTGTGTGTGTGTGTGTGTGTGTGTGTGTGTGTGTATGTCGCTGCCCTCACCTCTCCCTTGGGTCTGCATGTGTGTGTGTGTGTGTGTGTGTGTGTATGTGTGTGTGTGTGTGTGTGTGTGTGTGTTGAGGGGTATCTCTCTGCCCTCACCTCTCCCGTGGGTCTTGGCCTCGATGATCTCGCTGATGCGTCCGGCCCCGACGCTGTTCTTGGCCGCCAGCTTGACCTTGTACCAGGTGCCACAGCGCAGGTTGTCCAGCTTGAAGGACCGCTCGCTCGAGCTGATGAACACGTCGCGCCACTCCTCAGTGTTGTCCACTGAGTACTGCAGCACAAAGCCTGGAAACACAAACACACACACACACACACACACAAACACACACACAAATACTGTTAGTGTGCTAGTGTCTTCTAAGCTATCACATATCTAGGTTTCCACTTTCACAACATGCAACAAATGGACTTCCTCTGTAGTGTAAACAGAATCTCTATGATCAACATGAACATAGCGTAAAGGAATAAAAACATTCTGTAGAGAGAGAAGGGCTATTATAAAGACACAATATGATACGACACTGATCAAATCCACTGCAAGATCCACTTCGGTTTGTATGATCTGAAGAAAATACAAATGTGATAGATGGATGGATGTATGTAAGTGATACATTTAGAGTTGAGAAAGATGAAAGCGAGGAGAGGAAGAGACAGAGATGAGAAGGTGGACACTCCGTTGTGTGTGCTGGACTGCTGGGGCTGGGCTGGGCTGGGTTGGCATGTCTCAGTCTCAACACTAGAGGGCGCCAGAGCCCTGCAGCTCAGCACAGCTCAATACGGCTGCTTCAGTCCAGATGGAGCACTGAGCCCTCGGCTTCTACACCACCCTTTGTGGTCCGGCATTACACAGAGGTGTGTGTGTGTGTGTGTGTGTGTGTGTGTGTGTGTGTGTGTGTGTGTGTGTGTGTGTGTGTGTGTGTGTGTGTGTGTGTGTGTGTTTTGCATTTTTGTTTATTTATATGTGTGTGTGTGTGAGGTAGTTAAATAAACAAAGCCAGAGACAGACTGGGAAGTGAAGATCCAAACGAAGAGAAATGGAGTCTCTCTCTCTCTGTGAATGTGTGTGTGTGTGCGTGTGTATGTGTGTGTGTGTGTGTGTGCTGACTGAGCATTTATGTAAATGGAGGCCCAATATGGCGCCGGCAGCGATTATCTGCCCCAGGATTGGGGCCCTGACTTGCTGTGGCAGATGGCAACATAAAGAGGGTGGCACATCAAAGGGATTGACCTGGAGACTCTCTCTCTCTCTCTCTCTCTCTCTCTCTCTCTCTCTCCATTTCTCTGTATTTCATTCTTCATTTCTTCATTATACTTCTATCTCCATCTTTCAATGTCATTTTCTCTCTGCTTATCTACTATCCCTATCTGTTCCCTCTTTCTCTCTTTCTTCTCTCTCTCTCTCTCTCTCTGTCCATTTTATGTCACTTCAGAGAGAAAGTATTAGCGTGTCACATGAGTCTGCAGAGCAGGGTGGTTTCACTGTCGGTGGAGTTCTGTACTCCTAAGCCTGTGGACCTGGCGACCTTGATGACAGACTTGATAAGACATGATGAGAGTTGCATAAGGTAACAAAGACAGGAGAGAGACAAATAGAGAGAGAGATAGAGAGAGGGAGGGGGGGAGGGGTGACAGGAGTGGGGGGTGGATGGGCTGACTACCTGGAATCCGTAATATAAAAAACAACAACAACAGAATGTTAAGCATAACGTCAGACCTACGTCAGCAAATCATAATCCTATATCCACCCTAAATGTTAAGAATATATTCCCATGAGCCTGAGTCAAATAAGAAAGAAATACACAAACACACAGGAACTGCCAAAGCCATCAGATAATCTGAAACGATGGTTTCATCTGACAGGAAGACAACAACAATGACAACAACAACAACAACAACAACACAGAAACACAACGGGCCAGTAGAATGGCTCAGTGGCAGCTGCTGAGATGAGCACACCACACTGAGAGGGCTATCGGGGCCTCGTAATGAGAAAGACTGATAGTTAACAAGTGAAAAAAAGAACACAGGAAAAAAGCCAATCAATAAACAGATAGTCTTCCGTGTGTGAACGATCGGCCTGGGCAGAGCAGAGGAGGGCTAGGAGAAGCAACCCCCGTGGCAAGCACACACACACACACACACACACACACACACACACACACACACACACACACACACACTCTTTCTCTCTCGCACACACACACACACACACACACACACACACACACACACACACACAGCAGAGCTGGGCTAGGTGAAGCAACCCCCGTGGCACAAATTGACACAGAGGGACCGGTGCACTACAAAAGGAAAATGCACAGACACACACACACACACACAGAGAGAGAGAGAGAAAGAGAGAGAGAGAGAGAGAGAGAGAGAGAGAGAGAGAGAGAGAGAGAGAGAGAGAGAGCAAAACAAACACATAACACAGTCCTGCCAGCTAACAGCAACACTGAAGATGGACAGAAAGAGGAAGGAGAGGAAAGGGGTGAGAAAAGAGAGAAAGAAACACCATTATGGGAAAAGACAATAAGCACATACAAAGGAGACAAGCTGAGACACACACACACACACACAGACAGCTAGAGATAGACAGACAGGCAGGTATATAGACACAGACAGACAAAAGAAAAGAGACAGACAGATAGAAAGGCAGATGGACAGCTCGAGAGACATACAGACAGATGACAGACAGACAGTGAAATAAAGAGACAGACAGCTCGAGAGACAGACAGACAGGCAGGTGTACAGAAACAGGAAGACACACACAGACAAACAGACATATACAGTAGATATACACAGAGTCCGACATACAGAGAAATGCAGACAGACACACTAACACATATTCAGACAGACAGACAGACAGACAGACAGACAGCTAGAGAGACAGACAGTCATGGGTGCAGTACCTCTGATGGAGCTGCCTCCGTTGTCTCCAGGTATCCAGGCCAGGGTGATGGAGGAGGTGGAGGTGGTGGAGACGGTCAGGCGTGGCTGGTCAGGAGGTACTGCAGAAAGAGACACACAGGTGGACAGGCAGACGTACAGACAGTTAGGAATACACGTAGAGCCCAGCAGTAAGACTTACAGGTACGGAACTTACTACAACAGGCACGCAACTGAAACATTCCGATCAAAGATTCTAGAATCTTTGATTAAAATAGTTTTCATTCACGGAACATGGAATAGTTTTAGAAGACTGGTGTAATTTTTTTGGGGGATGTACAGTACACGCCGCTATCACGTCTGGTGTAGCCAGTTTCATTGATTATAGTGGAAGCTAATTGTTGCAACATACGCTCTGAAACCGGATCGCTTCAGTTACGTGCCCGGTTTAGCCTGCCTGCCAGCCAATAAGATACAGACACAGACCTACAAATCTCATTCGTGGATCCGATCATCTCATTTAAATGAATTCATTTGGCAGGTCATTTAAGCACGATGTGTCATATATGAAGCACTAAAGCGCTCCGACTCGTGGATGTGCTGACAGTGAATGACATAAACAGACCAGTACCATTGTTGAAACTCTGTGTTCT
>NW_027468598.1:30011910-30014410 GCF_046254945.1 Alosa pseudoharengus
ACTGGGCACTGAGGGATGGAGGGATAGAGAGAGAGAGAGAGAGAGAGAGAGAGAGAGAGAGAGAGAGAGAGAGAGAGAGAGAGAGAGAGAGAGGTCAGTAAATAAGCAGTTTGAATGTACTTCACCCAGTCTTTGGGTATTGGGCATCAGATCTTTACTTACAGTAGTGTTTTAATACTAGCCAGGTGAAAGATGAGACAGGAGAGAAAGACAAAGAACAACAACAAAGAAAATAAATAAAAAATGAAAAGAAACTGACAAAACAAGGGGATGCGCTTCCTGTGTGGGTCTGTCACATGACCATGCTAATGACCCAGATGATTCTCCTTTTCACTCCGAAGTCTCCGTCCAGATGAGAAGAGAGGAGAGGAGAGGAGAGGAGAGGAGAGGGCAGGACCGGAGAGGAGAGGAGAGGCCTTGTGGGTGCTGCCGTTGGGGGCCGCACCTGATTGGCACGGCAGACCGCATTGAGTGTGAGGGGAGGCTGAGCAGTGGACGTGCTCATCCTGTGTGGCCTCAATGGCAGGCGGTCAATACAAAATGGCCCCTTTGAGAGGCACACAGAGGCGGCCTATGTGGCCGGAGAGCACGAGATACAAGACCCCACAGGAGAGGGGGAACAAGGAAGGAGAAGGGAAAGAGAGAGAGAAGAAGAAGAAAAAAAGATTGAGCAGAGGAAGCAGAGGAAGAGAGGATGAAGAAAGAGAGAGATGGAGGAGAGAGAGATGGACAGAGGACACGAGAGAGGAGTGTGAGAGGTCTAGGCTTGGCACTGTGCAAGGCAGCTGCAACTGGCGTGGGAAGAGAAAACGAGACAGCGAGAGAGAGTGAGAGAGAGAGAGAGATCGAGAGAGAGAGAGAGAGTAGCTAGTAGAGGGCTTTGGGGTACATTCATAAATATCAATGGATAGATAGATAGATAGATAGATAGATAGATAGATAGATAGATAGATAGATACAGTAGATAAATGAGTGGATGAAAGTTTGATAAAGAAGGCGAAAAAAGAGGAAGAAAGATTAAGAAGGTAGAATGAAATATGGATAGGGAGAGAGACGGAGAGGGAGAGAGGAAGGGAATGATAGAGAGAGAGGAAGGGATGGATAGAGAGAGGAAGGGATGGATAGAGGGAGAGTTGATCGGGAAAGAGGAGAGAGAAGAGGGAGGCATAGAGAAGATGGGAGGAGACGAGAAGAGGATAGAGAGGAGAGGGAGGAGAGGAGAAGAGAAAGGAGAGGAGGAGAGGAGGAGAGGAGAGAGGAGAGGAGGAGAGGGACGAGAGGAGAAGAGGAGATAGGAGAGGAGGGGAGGAGAGGATAGAGAGGAGAGGAGGAGAGGAGAGGAGGAGAGGGAAGAGAGGAGAAGAGGAGAGGAGTAGAGAGAGGAGAAGAGGGAGGGAGGAGAGGAGAGGGAGAGAGGAGGAGAGGAGAGAGAGGAGAAGAGAGAGAGGGAGAGAGGTGGGAGGAGAGAGGAGAGGAGTAGAGAGAGGAGAGGGAGAGAGGAGAGGGAGTGAGAGAGAGAGAGGAGGAGGAGAGGAGAGAGGAGAGGAGAGGAGAGAGTGAAGAGAGGAGAGAGGAGAGGAGTGAGGTGTGAGGAGATGTGAGAGGAGGAGGGAGGAGAGGATAGAGAGGAGAGGAGGAGAGGAGAGGAGAGGAGAGTGAAGAGAGGAGAAGAGGAGAGGAGTAGAGAGAGGAGAGGAAAAGAGGACAGGAGTAGAGGAGTAGAGAGAGGAGAGGAGAAAAGGAGAGAAGGAGAGAAGATAGGGAGAGAAGAGGATAGGGAGGATAGAGAGACAGAGCAAAGGAGGAAGAGGGGAAATGATGAAAGAAGAACATGGCAGACAATGTGTTCAGCTGCAGCTAATTGCACTGGCAGAGAGACGGGCAGAGATGGGGGGGGGTCTCAGAAGACAAGCTAATTATAATTATTTTTACTATGCGTGCTGTTATTACTGTTATCATCAACCGCATCAATATCAGTGTCGCTACGGTGACTGTCACGGTTATGTGTGCGGTCTGAGCCTGTGTGTGTGTGCTTTTGTCCAATGGGGCTTTAAGCATCTTCATAAATCACCGGAAGAATATAGTGGCAGGACACACACTGAAACACAGTGTGTGTGTGTGTGTGTGTGTGTGTGTGTGTGTGTGTGTGTGTGTGTGTGTATTTGTATGTGTGTGTGTGTATTTGTATGTGTGTGTGTGTGTGTGTGTGTGTGTGTGTGTATTTGTATGTGTGTGTGTATTTGTATGTGTGTGTGTGTGCGTGTGTGTGTGTGTGTGTGTGTGTGTGTGTGTGTGTGTATTTGTATGTGTGTGTGTGTGTGTGTGTGTGTGTGTGTGTGTGTGTATTTTTTATGTGTGTGTGTGTGTGTGTGTTTGTGTATTTGTATGTGTGTGTGTGTGTGTGTATGTGTGTATATTTGTTTGTATGTTTGTATGTGTGTGTGTGTGTGTGTGTGTGTGTGTGTGTGTGTGTGTGTGTGTGTATTTGTATGTGTGTGTG
>NW_027468598.1:30021910-30029410 GCF_046254945.1 Alosa pseudoharengus
GTGTGTGTGTGTGTGTGTGTGTGTGTTTGAGTGTGTGAGTGTGTATGTATCTGTGAGACCCACAGCTCAGTACATTTACTGTTAGAGTCTGGCTCACATACACCACAGGATCCTCCCTTTACCTCTTCAAAGGAATCACACACCCACACACACACTTACACTCAGACACACACACACACACACACACAGAGACACACACACACACACACACACACACACACACACACACACACACACACACACATACACACACACACACAGACTCACACTAACCCACAGTATCGATCTGAGGAGGGTTCCGCTGTTTTGTTTTCATCACTTATTCATCCTCCCCTCCCTCCCTCCATCTCTCCCTCTCTTCCTCTCTCCCTCCCTCCCTCCATCTCTCCATCTACTGGGCCAAACAGACGGAATTGAGGAAGGCAGAGGAGAGGAACGATTCAATCAATAACACTAACACTAACACCAGCACACAGGCCAGGAGAAAGCGAGGGAGAAGGGGAGCGTGATCAGAGAGAGAGAGAGAGAGAGAGAGAGAGAGAGAGGAGGGAGGGAGAAAGAGAGGGCGGGAAGAACATCTCTGTTCAGTTTAAAGGTGATTGCTGCTGTACATAGGGCAGGTGAATGATGCGAAAGAGCACTGTGCCGTGCAGAGCCTCTGACTTATGATTCATCAGGAGTGTGTACGTGTGTGTGTGTGTGTGTGTGTGTGTGTTTGTGTGTGTGTGTGTGTGTGTGTACTGAGAGTAGCTGTGCAGAGAGAGCTAGTTGGGATAATGATGGACGACTACGCTGAACAGACATAGCACACATGCACGAACACACACACACACACACACACACACACACACACACACACACACACACACAGTCAGACTCATACTCATATACACACACATTCAATCACTCGCATGCACGCACGCACGCACGCACGCACGCACGCACGCACGCACGCACGCACGCACGCACGCACGCACGCACGCACGCACACACACACACACAGAGCCATTTGCGCTATTTCATGAGGCCCTCCTCTCTGCCGTTACCCACTCTTCCCTCTGTGCTATGGGAATATAATGAGAAGCCTCATTGCTCTGCATGACAAAAGTGAACTATATGAGTTGATGTGTGGACATTATGTGCACTGTATCTGTGTGTGTCTTTCAGTGTGTGTCTGTGTGTCTGTGCGTGTGTGAGTGTGTGTGTGATTGAATGCGTGTGTACAGTATATGTGTGTGTGTGTGTGTGTGTGTGTGTGTGTGTGTGTGTGTGTGTGTGTGTGTGTGTGTGTGTGACGGAGCTGCTGGGGCATCCTAAGCGGTCCCTGTGGTCTCTGTTAGTGAGGTAAGGACACATCTGAGTCCAGCACACCTCTGGGGGTACACTCTCTCACTCCTGCACAATGGCAGCCAGCACATACACACACACACACACACACACACACACACACACACACACACACACACACACACACACACACACACACACACACACACACACACACACTATCAGCTAGTACACATGATTCACTTACCCAAGCACTAATGGATTCCTCTGCCACCCCCACCCCACTGACACACACACACACACACACACACACACCACACACCACACACCACATACCACACACACACACACACACACGTTGTCACACACACACACGTCGTGGATGTTTACTTCAGTGTTGGCATTAGAACATTCTCAGAATTGATTTCGGAGCTTGCGTAAGTTGCAATGTAGAGGTTTAGTTAGTGTTGGTGTTGATGCAAGTGTTGGTGGTTTAATCTAAGTGCTAGTGTTGTTACACTACAGTATTATAGTGTTGAAGTTTATTTATTTTGGTGTGGGTGTTGGTGTAATTCCGTTGTTGATCTTCAGTGGTGGTTTTGGGAGGGTGGTAAAGGACTCCAGTGTCTGTGTTGATAATGCTGCCGGACACTCACTTTTGACTGTGAGCATCATGCTCTTGCTGATATCGGAGCCGACGCCGTTGCTGGCCTGGCATAGGTAGTAACCGCGGTCCTCCTCCAGAACGTGCCGGATCAGCAGTGACCCGTTGGACATGAGCTGGATACGACCCGTGAGAGGAACCGGGTGGTACTGCTGTGGGTTCCCTAGAGCACCGGAGGAGAACAGAGAGACAGAGTGAGAACGAGAGGAGAGAAGGAGCAAAGCCGTGTCTGTTCCAGAGTGCGTATCTGTTGTTTTATACTGGAGACTATTCAGAGGAAATCTCATTTTAGCTTCCCAGTGGTATTCATTAAAATCCCTTCCTTTAAAATCACATGAGTTTCAGTATTGACTGCCCAAAGCCAGACTCTCCACATACAGGTGTGCAAGTGTGCATTAATCAATTGTGTGCAAGGTCTTTACACCTGACCTGTCTATGGCACAGAGGTGTGTGATGTGTAAATTATGTACCTTTGGCATGTTTCCACATAACTTTGGGAGGGGGGTAGCCATCGACTGAGCAGTTGAGGATCCCTGACTTGCCGTAGATGCCATCTTGGTTATTGGGCTGAACTTCAAAGCGGGGAGGAACTGAGGTGGAAAAAAAAAGACATTGACATGTTTTTGCACCGAGATTTCAACTGAACCCAAACAATGAAGAATTCATTGCATCACTCTCATATTGAAGTGGGCTTCCTGGTCTCCAGCTGTAATGCTAGGCAGTGCAGACACAGCAGCTGTTCTGACTTCTCATGCCCCATCTCTCTCTGAGATTTCTCCTCTCTAATAATTCAGAGCCTCTCTTTTCCTCTTGCCAATAGTCTGCTGTGTTCTGCACTCAGTCTGCGCTGGTGTTGTCAATACCAGACACCTCTGTGAGCTTTCTTCCCTGCTATGTATTTGAGCATTTCTTCAATATTTTTATTGAGACCCTTCAAAGATTTCTTTTTTTCCCCCTGATCACTTGCCTGTCCGACTTCCTGCTATTAGGGGTCCAAGCAGAGAAGCTTGGACGCCGAAGGGAAGTTTTTGTTCTATTTCTTCTTCATTATTATTTTTTGTAAAGTCGTAAGACACCAAATTTTCAACATAAGTCCCAGAACAATGCATGATCTCGCAAACATTTAATTGCCCATATCTGACCATAGGGGGCGCTATTATTTAACATCTTTACATTTTTTTTCTCATATCCTGGGAACCGTATGGAATTTCCTCTTGATCTTTGAGAACTCTTGCATCCCACTGTACCCCACCCCATTTTATTTTGGCAAGTTTTCCCTCCATTTTCTTGATCCGAATCTCTCAACATTTGGTAAAAATCATCTAAAGACCAAGCTGACTTTTTTTGTTTTTGTTTTTAATTCATTGCTCTGTAAGATATGCATTATTCTAATCAGGGCGTGGTCCGTATCCACTCTCAGGATAGAAAGTACATGTATGTAGCCCTTTAATTATTTTAATGCCCATATTTTGACTATATTTGAATGCCTATATTTTGACTATATGTAATGGAAGTCTTCCTTGGTAAATTATTCATATTCCTGGACAATGATTTAGCCCAGATCTGACCTTTAACTGACCGTGATCTGGCCCAGATCTGACCTTTAACTGACCGTGATCTAGCCCTGATATGACTGATTTTGACCTCATCCATTCCAGACACTGCAAGGCAAAATAACAACACCACCACCAAATCCTGATCCTGACCCCTGTCTTCCCTCTCTCGTCCTCCGCCCTGCCCTGTCCTCACCGGTGACGATGAGCTGTCTCTCGGTGCTGACGGTGGCGGCGTCGTTGCTGGCGATGCAGGTGTAGTTGCCGTTGTGCTTGAGCGACACCTTGGAGATCTGCAGCGAGCTCATGAACTCCTTGGTCTCTATGGTGACGCCCGAGTTGCCGTCGTGCCTGATCTCCTGGCCATCCTTGCGCCAGGTGAAGCGGATGGGCATGTCGCCCGACGACACCACGCACGCCACGTACATCAGCTTCCCGATGGACGTGGGCGGGAAGTCAAACGGCTGGATGAGGGGGGGAACTGGAAGGACGGACAGAGGTAGGAGGGGTCGGCAAATGAAAAAAGAAAATGAGAGTGACAAGCATGAATGAATGGAGATGGCAACGAGATTAATGGCATGATATTAACAGGGTGTGTGTGATAAGGAAGAAAAAGGGTTACAGAGAGAGAGAGAGAGAGAGAGAGAGAGAGAGAGAGAGAGAGAAAGAGAGAGAGTGTAGAGGAAGGAGAAACAAAAAGGGGAAGTGAGAGATATCAGGTTTAGATAGATAGATAGATAGATAGATAGATAGATAGATAGATAGATAGATAGATAGATAGATAGATAGATAGATAGATATTAGAAAGAGAAGGTGCATTAGAAAGACGAGGTTATTTTAAGGATTGTACAAGGGTGGTAAGGGCATTGGGAGGACAGGTGGTTTAAAGGAAAGAGAGAAAGAGGGAGAGGGAGGGGAAGAGGGAGATGGAGAGATAGGGAGAGAGAGAAACACATTGAGATTCAGAGGTGTAGCCTAGCACATAAGCCCTCTCTATGATGTGCAGTGTAATCCAGGCCCCCTACTCTTCCCTACAGCCCATAATAGCTGCTCTAATTAGAGACCAATTGGCAGAGGGAATAATGGCGTTGCCGTGGTAACTGAGGTGGGGGGCTCCGCCGGAGACATCTGGGGGTTTAATCTAGAGCTCGTTAAAATTCATCTAATTAAATCAGACAAGACAAGACAAGCAGCCCAGTATACTACACACACTGGAGCCAGTGTTCCCTTATGCTGGTGTTCCTGCTCACAGTCAGTCAGTCACACACACACACACACACACACACACACACACACACACACACACACACACACACACACACACACACACACACACACTCAAGCATGAGATAAGGCTAATAGCACAATGCTACATTTCTATCTTAAAGACATCAGTTTTTTAATTCCAGCTCTTTTAGCATAAGAATACAGACAGTATCTAGGTTTATTTTCCACACACACACACACACACACACACACACACACACACACACACACACACACACACACACACACACACAGTGACACAGGGTCCTTGTGTAATTGATGAGCGGCCGAAAGGGTGGGCAAGGGTGCACCAGCAACTAATCCCCCTAATCAAAGGCTGTTAGAGTGTGTTCATGCGTCTGTGAAAGAAACCCATCTACTTGATTCTAACACACACACACACACACACACACACACACACACACACACACACACACACACACACACACACACACACACACACACACACACGCACACACACACACACACACACCAGCCACAACAAATACACTAGATTGTGAGTACAAATAGAATTGGCTGAAATTCAGAGTCCCCTTGAACTCATATATTACATTTCAAGTAATCTCTCTCTGGAGGGCCTAAGGTATTCAGAAAACATGCTTTGAAATTTTTTTTTAAATAATGGCATATACAGAAATCTATATTAGTATATATATTAGTATATAATATAAAAATAGTTTTTCAATGTAGATATTTTTCTTCCCAAACAAATAATAACAAAATGAAAATATTAATGCAGTGTTCCTCTGCAGAGGCATCATGGAAAGCTGCAAAATATCTAATCTGGCCCTGATCTGGCATAGATCTATGCGTGTGTGTGTGTGTGTGTGTGTGTGTGTGTGTGTGTGTGTGTGTGTGTGTGTGTGTGTGTGTGTGTGTGTGTGGTGTGGTGTCAGCCAATTCAGGGGAGACATGAATCTCTGATCTATGCAGATACATCCCTAGCCGCCATCTTTGCTCTGCCGCGATGTTGCTTAGCAACAGGTGACACTGCAAGTCAAACTAATACAAATTGTATTAGAGGCAGCCATAATATTATGTACAAGAACACTAAAACAGTAACGTATCAGTGCAGAGGCAGAGAGGTAGCAGCCAATGAGAAGGGGGCCTTTGTCCCTTTAAACGCATTTGTGGTGGAAAGGGGATATTTTTTTGTGAAGCTGTCGGCTGCAGATGACTCAGATAGCAGATGGCTCCAGCGCAGAATCTAGTACTGATTAAAACTAAATCTTTGCTAGTCATAGAGGAAGTTATAATGGGGAAATCTAAAAAAATAAATTCATATCTGCTTCAACATGGGGGTTTAAGGCAGCGAGATAGATAGCTAAATTTGATCTTTATCTATGAATTAAAAATATCACAGGATCCAAATTAATACATTGTATTTTTTTCAATTGCCTGACCACCATTCAATTCTGAGTGACTGCACCTGCTTATATCCACTCTCATGCTTTCATGAAGCACAGTCAAAACACTAACCCTGACCTGTGCCTGACCACCTACACACACACACACACACACACCCTCCCTCACTTGTTCTGTAAATTCACGTTGTGGAATAAACCCTTAGATATTTGTTTGTCGCACTCTGTCCTGCGTTTTTGTTTCTATTTGAGCCAGTAGTAATATCCCCTCCTGCCCAGTCCAGCCCAAGTGCCCTGTTTTGCCCCCTGCGCCCCTCATGCCCAGGCCAAGTGCCCTGTTTTGCCCCCTGTCCCCTTATATGACCCCTGGCCCTCTCATATCCACACATACTCCTCCCTCAACTGCACCCCTCATGCCCAGCCCAAGTGCCCTGTGTTGCCCCCTGCACCCCTCATGCCCAGCCCAAGTGCCCTGTGTTGCCCCCTGCACCCCTCATGCCCAGCCCAAGTGCCCTGTGTTGCCCCCTGCACCCCTCATGCCCAGCCCAAGTGCCCTGTGTTGCCCCCTGCACCCCTCATGCCCAGCCCATGTGCCCTGTGTTGCCCCCTGCACCCCTCATGCCCAGCCCAAGTGCCCTGTGTTGCCCCCTGCACCCCTCATGCCCAGCCCAAGTGCCCTGTGTTGCCCCCTGCACCCCTCATGCCCAGCCCAAGTGCCCTGTGTTGCCCCCTGCACCCCTCATGCCCAGCCCAAGTGCCCTGTGTTGCCCCCTGCACGCCTCATGCCCAGCCCATGTGCCCTGTGTTGCCCCCTGCACCCCTCATGCCCAGCCCAAGTGCCCTGTGTTGCCCCCTGCACCCCTCATGCCCAGCCCATGTGCCCCTGTGTTGCCCCCTGCACCCCTCATGCCCAGCCCAAGTGCCCTGTGTTGCCCCTTGCACCCCTCATGCCCAGCCCATGTGCCCCCGTGTTGCCCCCTGCGCCCCTCATGCCCAGCCCATGTGTCCTGTGTTGCCCCCTGCGCCCCTAATGCCCAGCCCATGTGCCCCTGTGTTGCCCCCTGCGCCCCTAATGCCCAGCCCATGTGCCCTGTGTTGCCCCCTGCACCCCTCATGCCCAGCCCATGTGCCCTGTGTTGCCCCCTGCGGCCCTCACCTTTGACGGTGACGTAGACGGTCTGGGTGATGAAGACCTGCGGGGAGATGAGCACGCTGCACAGGTAGGCGCCCTCATCCATACCCTTCTGGACGTCGCTCAGCTTCAGCGTGCCGTTCTCGTACACCATCTGCCGGTGGTTGTCGGGCAGCTGCATGCCCTCCTTGTACCACTTGATAGAGTAGTACG
>NW_027468598.1:30050213-30052713 GCF_046254945.1 Alosa pseudoharengus
ACACACACACACGCATGCACGCACACACACACACACACACACACACACACACACACACACACACACACACACACACACACAGACATAATTCAACACCTCATGTCGCTCTCCTCCCTTCATTCCTCTTATCTATCAGTTCATCTATCCATCTCTCCATCTCACTCTCTCTATCTATCTATCTATCTATCTATCTATCTATCTATCTATCTGTCTGTCTGTATTCCCCCTCTCCCTGTCCCCTGTGTTTTCATAGTTCCACTGTCATCTTTATTCTTCGCCTCAACGGGCAAAATGGGAATGTCTTAAACATGCAGATTGGAGGAAAATGGCTGCCAGTTGTGTGTGTGTGTGTGTGTGTGTGTGTGTGTGTGTGTGTGTGTGTGTGTGTGTGTGTGTGTGTGTGTGTGTGTGTGTGTGTGAGTGAGTGAAAGAGATAGCCAGAAAGATAGCGAGAGGCCTGTGACTGCTCTGTTACATCTCACAATGGAACTGAGTGCTTTCTGACATTAAATATTCTCTTTGAATGTTTAACCAGAATAGTATGCATATGTTTAGCGTGTGCGTTTCACTGCTATGGAGACAAGAAAAGAAACACAAAAGAAAGCCAGAGAGAAAGACAACTAGATGAACAGAGAGAGAGAGAAAGAGAGAGAGAGAGAGAGAGAGAGAGAGAGAGAGAGGCTCGTCATTGTTGTTACTGCTATCATTTCAAGATGTATTTCTGTAAAAGCTAAGTAGTATACAATGTTGATAAACAATTATTAAAATCTTAAGATAATTTATGGCATTAACAATGACATGAATGAAGCTCAGTTGCAAATCACATAAATACATTATAGAAGAATGCTATTTGAAAAACAACAATATCCTATCCTATCAAAATAATACCGTAATCTGTCAGTGACAGTCCTAACAATGACACAAAAACACGTCCATTTACATTACAAATTACCCACTGAAAGCATCCATGGCAACCCAAGGTCTCTGTTGTAATATGCCTGCGATATGACCACATCTTTGTTACAGTAATATCAGTCCACTAGTCTGAAATAGAACTGGAGTATAAATCCACACCAACAGCAGACAACTGGTGTGCGTGTAAACATAACTGTCAACAACACATATGTATGTCTTTCATGGCATGACCCACTTTCAGAGAGAGAGAGAGAGAGAGAGAGTGAGAGAGAGAGAGAGAGAGAAAGAGAGAGAGAGAGAGAGAGAGAGAGCATGTTATAATCCATAAACTCGGCCATAATCTAGAGGGCTCTGGGATGCAATAGCCATTAAAAAGACATCAGTGGACACGGCAGTGGCAGGACACTCTGCCTGTCTTCCCAGAAGCCCCTTTGTTTCCCGCTGGCTGGCTAAACACTGCCATGCAGATGCTGCGCTCAACAGCACTGTGTGTGTGTGTGTGTTGGTCTTTATGTGCCAAGCCACTATGAGTCACACACAGGCCAATTAGAATGGCCAGTTCAAAAGCATAATACCATTTTTTTCTATTTATTTATTTATTTATTTTTAATACACGATTGTCAATTATGTTCCAGGTCAAAAGATGTCGCAACGGAGTTGCAATCAAGATTCCTGTTTGTTTTGATGGTTAATTCCTGTGCTAATGGGGGGCTGAACCCACGGGCCCTAAAATGTAGAGAAACTTGTTCTGTTGTCCTGCGTCCACCTTTAAAAACAGTCTACGCAAATGCACTGCTGAGAGAGCCCAGTGTATTTTTCTCCAATTAGTGCGAATCCTCACTCTCCCCTTGGCGCTGTTAGAGCAATCGATTGATTTTGCGGTAGAGAAGCACACATTCAGTGCACTATTATGGCTGCAAGACGCGCGGAAACCTTCAGTGACCAACACACACACACACGTAAGGTCACTAAGGGGAATTTAGGTTGGCCGGGCAATGGCACAAGACAAGTCAGGACAAGTAACGCCTCATCCTCCCGCTCTCTCTCTCTCTCTCTCTCTCTTTTCAATCATTTCTTCCCTATCTCCTAGTATTACTCTCTCTCTCTCATCACAATTCGACATTCTAAAATATGCACACACACATACACACACACAGACAAAATCAAACAGGACACTGCTAATCAAACTTCAGTCCTCAGTGCAACAAAGGGCCTTTAGCGGGTCTCTGTATGCACGTTGAATATTTCCTTGACATGTCGTGTTGTTTTATCTCCTGAGAATATGCAGCTGCACCTGATCATGCACATAATGGCCTCTCTCTCTCCCCCTCTCTATTTCTTTCTCTCTCTCACTCTCTCTCTCTCTCTCTCTCTCTCTCTCTCTCTCTCTCTCTCTCTCTCTCTCTCTCTCTCTCTCTCTCTCCCTCTCTCTCTCTGTGTATGTGTGGAATTTATGGAAGGGAATCTGCATAAGCGTGAGTGAGTGCCGGCATGCATGTATGCATCTAAAAGCTATTGCCCTTGCCTACATGACTGAGTTGGCACATGAGGGTGTGTGTGTGTGTGTGTGTGTGTGTGTATGTGT
>NW_027468598.1:30057713-30062713 GCF_046254945.1 Alosa pseudoharengus
TGTCACAAACATTTGGCCGCGTGAAGGGGATGCTCGCTGTACCTGACAACTGGAGCTAATTCAATAGCAAGGCGCAACAGGAAGGAGCAGAGAGAGGTTGACAAGCATTGTTTATGAGTCCAGAAATTAGCCCACAGTTCAGGAAGAAACAAGGGACCTTAAGCCAATTAAACAAGACACTGAATTTTGTTTTCATTTTGGCGAATTCAATTTGTTTCCTTTTCATCAACATCCATTCACTTATGGATTTTAATTTCAAGGGTATGCGGAGAGAGAGACGAACACGCAGTAAAGGGAGCCCCTGACAAACATGACGACGTAAATTTGATTACACTATCGAACTACAGCAGCCTCAAAACTCTGTGGCATTGCAATTGGATTCGCTTCTAATTCGACCACTGTGCCTTTCCTGCTGAAATGACGGAGCAATCACAAGAATTTGCACAACGTGGCAGTCAAATGTCCGCGCACTACCCTCTTTCCCTCTCCCTTTCCCTCTGTCCCTCTCTAGCGATATAATTAACGCCTAGCCCGCGGGCGAATTTCCTTAGTCATTAATAACGGTTTGTGCCTGCCGCCTGTGTCACCCACAGAAACCCAAACCAATGTCCTTGTCTGGCCGTGAAGTCGTTTTAACCCCAGAGTCCTACTATATCCTATTTCCTCCCCCCAAAATATAGGCCTACACTTGACACGTATGCGATTCAGTATAGGGGAAAGAATTGCCACATATCTGTCAACTGTTTTCCCCGATTCAATTCCCTATGAGCCCGGAAAAGTGAGGTGTTTGCCCTTTTGTAAACGAATCGAAACACGTGTTCATAATTCCATAAGGTATTCGTGTATTTACTTAGGGTAAGTAACCACCCTTTTATTGAAGCAGACGAGATCTAAATCAATACAACAAATCGATTAATCTTCCTACCCCTCCCTTCAGAGCTCAATAAATTCAATCATTTATTTACTCTTTGATAGACTCGACCAGTTGGGTAACCGAGCTTTATTTGTGTGTGTGTGTCCACTGTATGTACTCTGAAGGGAAACATTTCTATTTTTCTTAGGCCGACGCAAACCTTTTCGAGCGGTAAACACGTTGTGATGGAAAGGTGCGGGTGGACTACACCTTGTCTGCTTTTGTTGAACAAAGGTCTAGAAAGCGTAAACATGAAAAAGACAACCGTGGTGGCTAAATAATGCATGCCCAAAGAAACGGGAGAGAAAGAAATGCATTACAGCTCCTTTTGAAAAATGGCAATATGCAAATTGTATTGTTTGCGTAAATGACGCGCCCCGCGCCCCTGCGCCATCATGGAACCGATGTCTGACGAGTTGTACTGGTTGCTTAGAAACGAGCTAAAACACACTCGCACTCAGAGACAGAGGGAGGGAGAGAGTCCTGTATCACTGTCATTTAAATTATTAACTAGAAAGAAACCAAATACCATATTTACTTATTCATAAACCAAGGAGCACAAAAAGAGAAGGAAATAATGAAAAAAAAAAGAATTAAATAAGAACAGGGACCACTGAGTGGCTGTGCCCATTAGTGAATGGATTAAAAATAAACATTACCTATCAGGCAGTTGGCAAGCACAAGAGACAAAGGGGGGTGAGTGCGCAGAGGGTGTGGGCGTTTCAAGCAGAGCACCTGCCATGGCAAAGCTCGGAGAGTGTGTGTGTGTGTGTGTGCGCGCGTGCCTGTGTGTGTGTGTGTGCACAGAGAGGGGCCCCTGAAGTTCACCCTAACTGACAGCTTACCTTAGCTCACTCTGCGGCAGTGTGGAGGAGAAATCCCAAATCTCGCCTCTCCACTGCGGTGAAATAGGTATTCATAACGGACACGCTGCCATTCCCCACCGCATGCTCGTGCTCATTTCCATATCAAATAACGGCCTCATGACTACTGCCAGTCAATCTGCTCAAACATGCAAAAGGCCACATATTTTATTTACGTGGTCCGCGAGCATGTAGATCAGCTCTGTTTTAGGGGAGAATGGTCATTAATGTCTGGCAGTGCAGTTTTTTTTTTAATTATATACATAAAGAAAGAAAAATCAGGCAGAAAATCTCTGGTAAAGTGTTTTTGCGTTTGAGAGCAGGGTGATCACAGAGCCAGAGAGGGGTTCTTGGAGCAACATTGCAAAGGAGGGAAGACAAGTAGGAAGCGCTTATTACTGCAGCCTGAAGTAACAATGGCTGCAGATTCACAGTGAGGACGGACGGAGAGATGGACTGCCAATTACGTGGCAGGTTGGCGGCTTTTCCCCGTCGCCAGCCGAGACACTCAAGCCCTCCGAGTCCCCGACCCCTGTGATTTCTCACCGAGTGAAATTAAATGGACTGGGCAGCGTGCTCGGAGCATGGGGAGAGAGAGAGAGAGGCCACCACAAACAGTGGTTTGTGCAAAGGGCAGGATCGTAGAAGGTTATGTTGATGGATGCTGTTTGTTTTGTTTTGTTTTGTTGAGTTTTGTTCTCCTCATAAATGATGGTTTACTTATGTCGCTGGGTCATAAATGATGGTTTACTTATGTTGCTGGGTCCTGCATGTTTTGTTTTTTTCCCAGCATAAATCAATTATGTATGTTGGGGGATACTGTATGATTTCTTCCCCTTTGTAAATGATGGTTTGGTTGACCGTTTGAAGTATGATGTCAAAGGAGAAGGCTTTGAAAGGTAAGTTGATGTGAGCAAAATGTATAAAAATGACCAGAGGATTCCACAGGTCCAGTCCCATCCCTCTCCCTTGCAAGACGAGCGAAGATACTGTATATCTTAAGTTCAATTTAAAATATGTTGTTCTTGGTCATATCCTAACCAGATAGCAGCGAGATCCATATCAGAGTCTGATGTTTTTCTCGGCTTCCTGGAGACAAAAGAGGAGGAAGAATCTGATAGCAGGAGAGCAAATGACTTCATGAGGAGCTGGAAACGAGGAGCACGAGTAATGGTTTCAGGGAAACGCATGTGATGATTTTATTACTGTGTCTGTCACATGTAGATGCGCAGTGAGGTTCTGCAGGGGAGGTACAACAAAGAAACACACCACAGGGAGACATGTTTAAGACAAGAAAGGCACTCGGAGAACACAGACCTCTGCCAAGGCCACATGATACATTTCGAAATGTTAGTGAGAGTGAAAATAAAAGTGCAGAGGTATCCCATCAGTTGGATCTGGTCCATCACTTTGGCTCAACTCCTACACCTTTCCACCAAGTTTCATGAAAAATCGGCCTGGTAGTTTACATAATCCTCCTTGCAGACAGACAGACAGACACACCACATTGAAAACATGACCTTATCGCAACAAAATGAGGAATCAGAACAAGGGATGACTGTGTGTAGGAAAGGAGAAGGAAAGAGGAAAGAGGGGTAGAGAGAGATAGATAGATAGACAGATAGATGGATAGAGATAGATAGATACATAGATAGATAGATAGATAGATAGAGATAGATAGATAGATAGATAGATAGATAGATAGATAGATAGATAGAGCATTCGATAGCTAGAGGGAGGAAGGGATCAACACAAGCTCTCATAGAGGGATTTTTATATGTACAGTTATCCACACAGGTGTCTGCGCTATTATTGGCACCGGATCAGCATGCAAGGAGGGAGAGTGGGTGAGAAAAGGGGAGGAGGGAAAGAGCAAGAGAGAGAGAGAGGAGGGGGAGGGGTGGTGTCATGCAGAGAGCTGTCAGCTGTCATCATTCTCCTGGTGTCACCTGAGACACCACACCCTGCCGCTCCACGCCCCGTTGCCCCTGGCAACCGCCGAGCCCAGAGAGCGAGCACACGGGCTCCGGCTGGCGATCTAGGCCAGCGCCGGTGTTCCGGAGGGTTCTGTGTGTGTGTGTGTGTGTGTGGGTGTATGTGGCGTGGGGTGGGTGGCAGGGTCCGCCGGCGGTTTTTGTCCTGCCTCAGCACTTAATTGATTAATTGGGGTAATTATTGGAGGCGAAAGTCACTCCACCCCAGAGCCGACTGGTGGGTCATTTGTTTTCGTCCTCGGGGGAACAAACACCAAATTAACTAGGTGGAGACAAAAAGTTAGGCCAGCCGTTTGGTTTTAACTTCACTACGCTGACTGACTTTGCCATTAATTACATTGTTTTGGGTTGGTTTGCATTACTTTGTGGGTGCTGCCTTCGCATTACACAATACACATCCACCTGAATACAGAGGGAAGAGGGGAGGGCTCATATACAGCACATGTATGAGTGTGTGTGTGTGTGTGTGTGTGTGTGTGTGTGTGTGTGTGTGTGAGAGAGAGAGAGAGAGAGAGAGAGAGTAAATAGAAAGAGTGTGTGTGTGTTTGGTGGGAACTCTAGCTTAAAGGACAGATGGAGACTGGGAGAAGACTGGTACATTGGCACAAGCTTGGCACAGGCTGAATCTGTGTGTGTGTGTGTGTGAATGTGTGTGTGTGTGTGTGTGTGTGTGTGTGAGACTGTGAGAGTGAGAGAGAAAGAGAGACAGAATGATATTGATATTGAAAAAGCTGGAGACTGTGTGTGTATGTGTGTGTGTGTGTGTGTGTGTGTGTGTGAGTGTGTGTGTGTGTAAATCCCTCCCTGTCGCTGGGCGCACACACGCCGTGACCTTGGCACAGTGCAGGAGGGTCAGCCAGCCAAGCGTCTGTGCTGTCGTGTGTCTGTCTGTCTGCTCACCACCGCACGCGTTAGAGAGCCAGGTCAACGGGCCCAGCCATGAGACACCACCCCATTCCCCCCCCCCCCCCCCCCACTCCCACACACACACACACACCCTGCCACCTGGCCCACAGAGGTCTTCTGCCTTACTAATATTAGGCTCCACTCAGATGGTGACGGGACCTCCTCCCATGGCATGGTAAATTTGCAACCTCAGCCAAGGAGGTTATGTTTTTGTTTTTTTTTTGGTGTGGTTTGCTTGTCTGTCAGCAAGATTATACAAATAATACTGGCCCAATTTCCATGACACTTGGTGGATAGGTACAGCATTGACCAAGAACATGCCCG
>NW_027468598.1:30080213-30082713 GCF_046254945.1 Alosa pseudoharengus
CCCGACATTTTGCATATTCATTACCAACCAGCATATTCATAACATGAATACAAATCGTGTTATCTCCCCATCTTTGCCGTCATGGACCATCGCACGGGAACACACATAGACCTAACCCTCTCCAACGCCTTTGGATTTCAAACCCCGGACAATGTAAGGTGACATTTCAACAGAACAACAGTTTTTCACATACTTAACGGCATTCTGTTCAACTGAACGGGATGGGTAAACTTAATGCCCACTCTCTCTCTCTGTCAGACAAGCCTCAACAGAGCACTTTGCCCAAAACCAGCACTCATCTCCTGCTGAAACTAAACACAATGCCGATGGTTGCCTCGGGAACTAAGCCAGATAATAAACACAAAAACATGACACATGCATAAAATCATTTGTGATATTTTTCATTTTAAACTAAGATAACAATTTGCTCAAATTGACAAATGGAAAAAGAAGCCAACGCAAAGAAAGCTCCACGTACCTTCTTGAAAAGAATACAGCAGGAATAAAATTACCAGCCACATGCCATAAAGAGCAGGTATATTTCTCTGGAATGGTGTGCAATCCCGACGTGTGCACGGCGCAGTGTACGGCCAGGCGACGCTCCGTGCAGGAGTGGTGACGATGCTCCCCGGCGATCTCTCCAGCCCTAGTCCCAGACTCGCCAGCGCCGAGAAGCGGAGAAGCCTGTGGTCCCGCCTCCCGTACCCTCCCCTCCACGGGACCGTCATCCGCGAGGGGCCCTCCTCCAGTAGTCTAATGATGCGACACGATGGAGAGGTACGGCACAGCGCGCATGGGGCCAACGGGAGTGAGAGAGAGAGACAGAAACGACGGGTTGAATTTTGTTTAGTGGGGGAGGAGGTGGAGGTAGGGGGGCGGCGGTGGCTGGGGAGGCGCCTGAATAAAAACGGACCTCACAGAAGTAAAGAGTGCACGTGGTCGGCGGCCACCGTGCGCGGCAGGTCTCCAGCGCGTGGAGGCGCTCACCTGAGGACCGCGAGGCTGGACCTTGTTTTTACGCACAGAAGACCGTGCGCACTCAACCGTTACTTCTCGAAGACGGATGACTTTACGCATGTATTAGATGTCCGACAACAGGACAGCTTATTTATTTTATTTGTTCTGTCTTCCTTTCCGCCACCAAGATTCGATTGTGGATAACTGTTTGGATTGAAGTGACGGACGCTTTAAAGCAAGATTATCAACAAATGCGGAATCTTTTCTCTCGTTGTCTTCCCTTTTGTCTGCTGATGCTTCCTTTGTAAAAAAATAATTAAAAAAATCAGTAATACACGCACCCATTTACACATGCACGCGCGCCACACACAGGCACGCGGGGTGTGGGGGGTCAGGTGTGTGTGTGTGTGTTTGGAGTGGGGGGGGGGGGGGGGGCACATAATAATAACAGATTGCTGTATCGTAGCCTGTCCAGTATACCTGATAAAATAGGCGGAAATAAAGACGAAGCGTATGCATAGAGAAGCGTAGAGAAGCTGTGTTCCCCATTTACCGAGGCAACCACGCCTTTCTACGATTTTACACTAAATTGGAGCGCCCATCTCCACACAGACGTTAATGTACAATCACAAAGAGTGGAGTTCAAAATGGCTCGGGTGAGTAGCCTACAGAAATAACCCAAACTTCCCCTATGTAACTGAAAAATACACGGCACAAAATTACTTAGTAGATTTTAGGATATTTACATGAACCGCATATATAATCAAACGGTGCACTGCTGCAGCAATCTGCGCAGCCGGGAACGTTGGGGAAGTGAGCCCCAGATTTCTGCGCCCTCCTCGAAGTGGACGGAGAGTTGAATTGCTATTCATACTCTTGACAGTGATACAATGACAAGACATGTGATGTCTGGGTGTTAAAATAAGCCACAACACCCCCCTCAGCTACTTCAAAGAGCACTAACAATACGAAGGCATAGTCGCCTCTCTCCCGCGGTAACCGCATCGGGCCTGTCACTTTCCGCATCAGTGCGCGCGCTCCACGCCCCCTCAACCCTCTCGTGTAATTATTGAACAGTAGCACGTGCGGTAATGTTATTGATTATAGAGTGTGCAAGGCAACCGCGAGAGAAACAAGCCACTCAGATATCCGTCAAAGTGACATGCTTTGCAACACATTAATTTGAACCTGAAAAGCCTGGTTTAATGCGTGGCTGTCTAGTTTCCACTGGAAACGTGAGAACAAAATAAAATGTCCTTGTTGCTGAAACATTACACCCAGCACTAGAGTATGGTTCCACAACAACAGAGAGAAACCACATACTGAAATAGGGCAGGCCTTTAAATAACTGTTAGCCCTCTTGTTGTTATATTGTTTTGTTAATATATGTTGCTAACTTGGTTCATTGTTTTTCATTCAGACATCTCTAAAACATAAACACAATTTAACAATCTTTAAACATTTCTGTGTTGTCTTGGACAGTCACATCTCAGGATGTCGTCTCAAATAGCATTCCCTTCTCTGTACAGTTTGGACTACCTGT